>NC_140960.1:71514839-71552339 GCF_014529385.1 Adiantum capillus-veneris | reverse complement strand
CTTATGGAATGCATCACATAGGGAGAGTGTTATCGGGCAGAGTGATATGTGGGAAGGGAGGCAAAGCGTTGGCATCTGGCAACTTGGCAAGGGAAATTGGAATAGGCCTAGAATCGCAGTGAAAAAGAGACATTGTTGAAGAGAGAGAGAGAGAGAGAGAGAGAGAGAGAGAGAGAGAGAGAGAGAGAGAGAGAGAGATCGCATTAGCTACCCTCACCTCGTTGTCATCACAATAATCAATGATTTTTGGAAGCACATAGCACTCAACTCTAGCATGTGAGCCTTGGACGGGCGGGCCAAAAAGCACTCATGAGAGCACAACCCAATAAACTTGAAGGATTCACTCATCGTCACCCATAGTGTTTCTATTTGTCTGCCAATCCCATATTTTATGGGCTTCTTTTGTAAATTAAAAATTTTAGCCAAGAAAAAAGGGAAGGCGTCTCTAAGGACTTTGCCTTTGGCAAGCAAAAAACTTCAGTGCTATTATGAGCTGCCCTTGCCTAAACTCAGCAGCATGTGAAATCGATTCAAGCTGTATCGCCCATTTCTTCTTATGTGTATGTGTAAACCCAAGTGTGGGTGCTTGTGGATGATGACCTCTCTCTTTCCCTACTACTCTATCTTCCTTGCAGCCCAATTCTGATTTCCTTGCATTGCTCGATCTTCTCCAAACCTTAGCATTCCAAAACTCTTAAAAATCCTAACATTCAACTTCTGCACTTGGCTACAAAATTTTGCTCCCTTGGCTTGCACTGCCCCTTCGATTCTTTTGGAGAGAGCGTCTACAAATCTATCAATTTCAAGCTTGCCACATTTTTTTAAAATTCTATGATTGGTGCACACGCAGGAGGAAGTCGAGAAGCTGAGACACGATGGGGTGATCGGCTTTGATATTAGTTGAAGGGCGTGTGACGATATGCCCTCTTCTCCCTTCATTCTTCTTCTCTTTTTCTTCCCCTTCTTCTCTCCTTTCTTTTCTTCTTCTTCTTCTTCTTCTTTTGTCTCCTTCCCAAGCTTTCCTCCTCCTTCTGCTCTTTTTCCTTTCTTCCTCTTCTTCTTTTTTTATTCTCTAACCCAATGCTCCTCCTCCTCTTTTTTTCCTAACTTCTCTATATATATCCTTCTCAAATTAGTGTAACTAGTATGTAGCACACGTGTTAGCAGTGACTAACACAGGCTACACCGGTTATGCATCAAGCAGGAGATATGCTATGGATGTCACAATATTTCCCACTCACTTTGTATAAGTCTTGGGCTCATTTGGGGTTCCAAAGTTGTATATGCTAGCTAAAGGCTCAAACTTAAACCCTCAATAAAAGGGATTGTGGTGAAAGCCTTTAAAAGGAAGCCTTTATGCAAGGAGGCTTCATTCTAGAGGATACACTTTTGAGAGCTCTCTCTCTCTCTCTCTTGAGTGTTCACTCTATGGCCTAGCCTTGAGCTTAATGCCCGTGCTTACTAAGAGGCTACTGATAATCCGTTGTAATTAGAGTAAGCTATTCTTGATTAATCTAATCCTTATTTTCTCATTAGTCTACTTCTTCTCTACATTTCATTATGTCATGAAGTAGTATTACACTCTCATTATTCTAGATTTGATAGAGGTATGTACTTCTTGCTATTAACCACTCTTATCCTTCTATGAGCATTCGATTCGCAATATTTAGCATCACTAATTAGGATTGATTAAGTTGGGTCTTAATATTGTAATTAGGATTGATTAAGTCGGGTCTTAATCTTGTAATTAGTGTGTGTGCCCTATTATTTGTTTGTGTGTGGATAGGTTTTATGAAACTCTAGCACCTTTCACCTCGTGTGTGTAGCTATTGATGAAGTGCCGTGATTGGCATGTGGTGATTGGAGATGCCAACACCAATGTAATTAGTACGTGCTTATCATTAGTGTTCTTGGGGTTTCTAGTCTATGGTAAGTTGGACTTCAGTGGGCTTGATGTGTATAGCAGTTGATTGAGTATTGATTAGAGTATGTTTAGAGTTAGTCTTGCCATGGCTAATCTCTACTTGCATTGGAGAGGTGTTCTCTTGAATCCTCTATTTTTATTCATCCAATGCTCGTGCTTCCATGCCCTAGCCGGGTTGCCGATCCACGGATTTGATAATTTTCTGTGGGTTGCAATAAAGTCATTGCTACAACGCCTCCCAATATTTGGCACCGTTGCCAGGGATCGATATTAAGCTAGTGAGTATAGGATGTTTAGAATAGAGTAATTTTTCTACTAATTTCATCGGTTTTTGAGTGTGTGTAACTCAATTTTGGTTTGATTTGATGATGTTGTGCAAGAAATTGAAGCTAATTATTGAGTTATGAATACCCCAAATCTCCAATTTCACTAATTTTATACTAACCCTTGCTAATTTCGCTTCATTTCCATGCTAATTCTACTAATTCCATGCTAATTTTTACTCATTTTTTACTAACTTTGCTAACCTAACCACTAACATTTGATGTGTAATGTATGATTAATCTCCTTATAAGAGGTGGAATCATCACTCTAATCAAGTCAATTGTTCTAATTTATGGCTAATTTTATGATTTGAGTGTTTGATTTTTGGCCTACAATGGTCAATTTTGGAGTCGATTTGATGGTGCGCACACTTGTGTATGCAATGATGCGTCTTCGCGTGGAGCAAAGGAATAGCTTGGAGTGTGATTACGATGTAAGTGCATTCACTTGCTCATGTCAATTCTTGATTGATTAATGTGGTTCAATGCGTGCTAATTATTTGCTAAATCAATTGACCTACACTTTGCACCTAATTTGATTCACTTGGAATGAAATTGATGGTCAATTTGGACTAATCATTGTACCAAGATAATGCTTAATTCTCATCAAGAATTCATATGTGTGCATAAAAATCATTGTGTGTGTAATGCACCAAAGAGGAAAAAAAACTGTCAAAAAATTCAAGTGTGTGTGCACCTAATCTTGAGTGTGTGCATGCATGGAAATTGATAAAATTGATGATACATGAGTATGCAATTGTGTAATTGATGAGTGTGCTATGCTAATTCAATCATTGGATAAGCCTACTTGCCAAAATTTTGGTCAAAAATTGAGTGCGTGTGCCCATCCAAGACCACTTGATTTTCAATGATTGATGGTCCATTGGGGTACCAAAAAAAAATTTGATTGTGAAATATGCATGAAAAGTGTATGCAATCATTAGGTGTAAGCCCAAATGCATTGCCAATTGAGCCAAATTTGACTTTTTGTGCTTAATTTTTTGAGTGTGTGCATTGCTTGATTGGGTCAAAATAGTGTTAATTTTTTAGAAATTGAGCATGCATGCATTCAATTATGCTTGATCAAGCTGGCAATTTCTGCATTGCAATGTGAAATTGATCGGTGAATTGCATAAAATTTTGGCCTAAATTTGGGTGTATGTGCCTACTCAATGGCATTCAATATTCAAATTCGAACGAATAATTGGTAGCAATTACCAATTATGATGATTATTAGACCTAAAAGATCGGTGTATATAAGATTTCTTGACTCTGGATGATTCAATTGGTACTCAATTGAAGATGATTTATGTGCATTACCTTTGTGATCACTGTGCCAATTTGATTGAAAATGGTAAAAATTCTTTTGATTTGTGCATTTGCAAATGCCATAATTGGGTAGCCTCACAAACCAAGATGACCAATCCGACAGGCCCTTGGATGATTAGGGCTTTGAATTATGAACGATTAATTTTGCAATGATTAAAAGTCGGGTTTTGAATAGGCGAGTGTTTTGTGCCAATTGGGTTTGTCTAATGTGGATATCTACAGATATGAGCAACTGACTGAAGTTGCAATGATTGATCTGGTTGTGCAAATGAGATGACGACCTTGATTGATTTGCTTATGAGCATTGCCCAATTGCGTAAAACGTGCATCAATGTCAAATTGAAAGTGAAATTTTTGCTCTTGAATTGGAAGGAATATCGATTGAAAATGGATTAATATTATGCTCAAATTGATGAGAATTTAGCTTGATTTTTCCATGTGTGAGATATCCTTCTAGGATGTGTGAAACAAAAATGGCTTGAAAATGAACTAAAGGAGCCCACAAATGTCCAAAATAATGTCAAAATTTGAGTGTGTGAATGATTGCTTTAGAGCCTTGTAGGACTGCAAAATTGAGTGTAGTCATGAGAATGGGAACATCCTCTTGGGAGGAGTTTCCAAGAAAAACAAATAAAAATAAAAATAAAAACAAAGCTCACCCGCACACACTTTGGCTTTGGAAGCGGTTGATTTTGGCGCATCTAGATCACACACATACACATTGTGGCCCCTCTCCATTCTATCGCACACTACTTGCCTTCAAATTTCATCTGCATCCGTGACCCCACAATGTGCCCTCGGTGCTTGCCTATAATGGCTCATGCATCTTTTAAAAATCCCTGCCCCACTGGACCATTCCCCCTATTTGTTGCACCTGCTCGATGGCTCCGCATCTACTACTACTCTAGGCGTCTAGAACTCCTCTGCCCCACCTATAGTGCACACACCCACACCATTTTTTGGTATGGCCTGTAACTCAGGCCTACCAAACACACACACACATAAAAGTGGCATGCTGCCTTCAAGGCGTTGCTGCTCATACCCCACGTCATCATTCATGTGCTGCCCTCTCGATTCTCGCATGTGGCCTTTCACACTCCCTTGTCCTCTTTATTCCTCCTGATTCCCTGTACACACAACCCCTCAGTCGTGCCCTATTATGGGACGCAGCCCACCGACAGCTGGTTAATGCTCGATTGGAGCGGTTGTCAGAGTCCAACAAGGTCAGATTTGGCCGCTCTGAACTGAGCTTCTTCCTTGTTATCGGGGAGAAGCTTTGCCTCTACTGACACAACCCCCACCAACCCACTTTGCCCCTGACTTGCGGCGCAAAATTCACGCAGCTCCTCACGAATGCAACAATTGGCTCTTGGGCCTGAGGGCTGAGGCGTGTGTGTTCGGTTGTTTGCACCACCTACCCAAAAATGGCTTCTTTATTCCATGCTGACTTATATTCCTTGTGACCTCGGGAGAATATGAGTTTGAGTTCCCCATTGATTATTATCCAACCATGCTCGACTCCTTGCCACCCAAGAATTCGGCACTGCACTCAGCTCTGCCCAAAGTCTTGCTCGGAGAAGGGCTCATCTCCTGCATCTTCACCACCCTGCAGCTCTACCACCCCGACTCTAGCTCAAGTCCCACCGGCCACATTAACCTGCACATGAGGCCCCCCAGCTCTTGCCTGCAGCATGATTTTCAAAACCCCACCTGCGTCAAGTCACTGCCGACCTTGTTTCTCTGCATCGCACCCACAAGCGTGGCACCCATGTGTTTGCCTTTTAATGTTTTGGTAAAATTTCATTTACCTCTCCCCTAAGCCTACTTTCCCACGAGCTCTATCACACAAAAGAAGTTGTTACAATGTATCTTTTGAAGGACTATAAACATGTTGTTTTAGCAGTGTCGACCACGAGGCCAATGACACTTCTTGACTCCACCATCTCACCCATGCCCTACATGTCAAATGTTGTGAGCTCCGATCGACAATTTTTGTTTTGCTTGAAAGGTGGACCTTTTTTTTTGTTAGCAACGAGGTTGTATAAATAATAAGTCTCCATTCCACATCATTTTGAGTTTATGAGCTTAATGTTTTGCCAAATTCCCACTAAGTTAACTCATAAATGATCATGACTAGTTGCACTTTATGACTATTATACTCTAGCTCTTTTCTTGACTTGTGCTACATGAGAGTAAATTTCTAAAATTTGTGTGCATCTATTTGGCAATTGGGCATTACACTTTTAGTGCTTTGTACAATAAAATGAATTCTTTTTAGCATGCAAGCCACCATTGAATGATGCAAAGATGCTTGGTTGGGAATGTACATTAAAATTTGAGCTTGGAATTGATTGTGCATTTTAGTGCTTGAATTGAATGTATACCCTTACAAAGCACTAAAAATTGGACTTTTTTGAAGGGTAATTTGCTGCAGGTATGAGCTATCAATAATCCAAGGAGGGGTCAACTTTGCAATATATTACAATATTTGGCTAAAGAAGACCATTCCATTATATTAGAGCTTTAAATTGTCAAATTTGGTTTTCAAAGAGCCACTCCATTTCGTTAAAAGTTGTATTATTTCTAGCTTATGGTTTGCTTTAAATCTTCACTTTCATTTGAGCTAGAATTAATCAACTTTTGAATCATGCATGAGAGGACTTTAAATTGCAAAATGTGCTTATTATGTGTGCATAAGTTTGCTACACATAGCACCATGTGCATAACCAAAGGCATTTTTTTTCCCTTGGGCAAACTTGGGTATGCAAATCCCCTAGCTTTAGGTTTTCATTTAATGTTTTTGTGTGCATTTGGCTTTCAATAAGGGCCTTTGGAGCTTGTGTTTATACTTAGCTTCAAATCACCTTCTTTTGCAAATAAAAAGGATCAAGAGACTTCTCTACATAAAGGGGATGCTTGCTCAATGATGCTCAAAAGAGCATGAATATGTGTAATCCTTGCATGATTTTGCTCTTTTGTTTATCTCTCCATTCTCTATGCTTGGCTTAAGTAATTTTTGCTTCTAAGCTATGGTTCTTTCATGTTAAAAATCTAAGCATACTAAAGTTTCAACACTTTGCTTTGTGAATATTAACTCATCAAAAAATTAGGTTTTATGTGTGCTAATCATAGGTAATTGGCCTTGGCCTTAGGTTCATGTAGATTCATTGCTCATTAGTCCTAAACTCTTAGTGATAGTTTTAATACTCCATTCATTTTTAACATGACCTAAGGTTATGATTAGGATTTAGTCCTTTAGTCCAATTGCCATTAGCATCTCATGTTGAAAGCGATAAAAAAGTGCTTAAAAAATGAAACAATGAAGCAAAAAAGTGCCAAGAAAAAGTAGCAAAAATGCTACTAGACACATGAAAATCAAATCTCTATGTTATGTTGTGTCTATGTGAGGCCTAGCGGCTTATTGGCGCTTTGCAGGCGAGGGGAATCACCTCGGCTTGCTTGTCAAGGCCCTAAACCGATACCCTAGGCTGATCGGGGTTAGCCGTTGCCTTGGTAGGCTAGTAGGCTTTTGGAACACCTTCTTGAGGGTTCAAGGAGCCGAGAGTCGTACCTAGACTTGCCTTGGGGTGGTAGCTTTATATTGTGCTTTACTTTTTTCTATAAAATGACAAAAACAAAACTTCCATGAGCTTCAAAAAGCTATGACAATGTACTAATAGATTAGGCGCTTTTTTATAGCCCGTAGACAAAATAGACTTGAATGATTTATTAATATTGGTCACATAGTTTTAAGGCTAGTAGGTTTATGAACTTGCATTAACCTAGGGTCATCATTGATTGCTTGTGTTTCATACATAAAACTGAAATTTCAAGTGGTTTAATCTTCATGATAGTTTGAGTGTTTTTTTGCTTTATGTTGTTTAGTTTTTTACTATGATTCACCCATCTTTTGGAAGCAAAAAATTCACTTTGCATGATTGTTCATTGTACTTTATGTTTTTATCATTGTTGGCCTTTGATGCTCATTACTTGTTCTTATGTTTTGCAGCTCAACATTTCTTCCATGGACTTGCCTTCTACCATGTCACCGTGTTTCGCTTCACCGGCACACAAGGACGTGTGCCAAATTAGGAAGGGGGGAATGTTAGTAGCAGTTAGCACAGGCTACACCGGTTATGCATCAAGCGGGATATATGCTATGGATGTCACAATATTTCCCACTCACTTTGTATAAGTCTTGGGCTCATTTGGAGTTCCAAAGTTGTATATGCTAGCTAGAGGCTCAAACTTAAACCCGTAGTAGAAGGGATTGTGGTGAAAGCCTTTAAAAGGAAGCCTTTATGCAAGGAGGCTTCATTCTTGAGTATCCACTCTTGAGGATCCACTTTTGAGAGCTCTCTCTCTCTGTCTTGAGTGTTCACTCTATGGCCTAGCCTTGAGCTTAATGCCCCATGTTTAAGAAGCTAGTGCTAATCCATTGTAATTAGAGTAAGCTATTCTTGATTAATCTAATCCCTATTTTCTCATTAATCTACTTCTTCTCTACATTTCATTATGTCATGAAGTAGTATTACACTCTCATTATTCTAGATTTGAGAGAGGTATGTACTTCTTGCTATTAACCACTCTTATCCTTATATGAGCATTCGATTTGTGATATTTAGCATCACCAATTAGGATTGATTAAGTTGGGTCTTAATCTTGTAATTAGTGTGTGTGCCCTATTGTTTGCTTGTGTGTGGATAGGTTTATGAAACTCTAGCCTTTCACCTCGTGTATGTAGCTATTGATGAAGTGTCGTGATTGGCATGTGGTGATTGGAGAGGCCAACACCAATGTAGTTAGTGCATGCTTATCATTAGTGTGCTTAGGGTTTCTAGTCTATGGTAAGTCGGACTTCGGTGGACTTGATGTGTGTAGGAGTTTATTAATGAGTGATTAGAGTATGTTTAGAGTTAGTCTTGCCAAAGCTAATCTCTACTTGCACTGAAGAGGTGTTCTCTTGAATCTTCTATTTCTATTCATCCGATGCTCGTGCTTCATACCCTAGCCGGGTTGTCGATCCACGGATTTGATAATTTTGTGTGGGTTGCGATTAGGCTGTTGCTACAACATCTCCCAACACCGCACATTGCTGCGGCAAGAAAAGTGTGGCCATTGGGTCACATACATACACATATTTATAGATGTGTGTGTGTGTGTGTGTGCACGCGCGCACGCGCACAAGCATAGATGGTGTACTTTAGTCCCCATAATCATCTCAAAAGATGGCACTTCCCTCTCTCTTTCTTATTAGATCTTGAGATCAAGCTCGTCGTCTCTTCTTCCTCCCTCCCTCTCTCCCCCTCCCTCCTTTCCTCTCTCTCTCTCTCTCTCTCTCTCTCTCTCTCTCTCTCTCTCTCTCTCTCTCTCTCTCTCTCTCTCTCTCTCTCTCTCTCTCTCTCGGGCAGGCACGCACACAATCACACACAGACACAGTTTTGAGTTCAATACTTCTTGGGTAGATATTTTTTCTAATATTAATAGAGAGTTACCGACAACCTTGAAATCACAACACACACACCCAACCCACACGTGGAGGCAGCCCAACTCTTAAGGTGAGTCTTCCTCGTTGGATATGGTTGGCCAAACCACATGGGAAACACCCCTAAGGGATAGAACATGGCTTCCAATAGTCACGGGGGTTGAACCCACCGCCTTTGAACTCATAGGCTATAACTCTTCCAACTGAGCTAGCACTCATTCACCTGGAGTACGGTACGGAATTGCCTCTTCTGGTTGCAAGTAGAGAAACTTCAATGCGAAAAGCTATGTGCGGACAAAACCAATTGTGCAGATGGAACAGTTCCCTTTGTGTGTGTAATGAGGCGCTTGTCATGTAGATTTTTGAGATCTCTATATGTGAATTAAAAAAGGAAACTATTATAACCTTGAGTGTGGCAGAATAATTAGCAAATTTTTCTCTTAAATATAAGATCTTAAGTTCAAGACTTGTCAGATAGAGATTTGAGGTCTCTTGATGTGCTCCTATATATATATATATATATATATATATATATACACACACACACACACACACACACACAACTTCAAGTCTTGGCCAAATGGATCTTTAAAGTTTGTTGGATTTTATTTTTTTGTGTATTGGAATTCACTTTTATTTTGTTTGTCTCCCTCTCTCCCTCTCTCCCTCTCTCTCTCTCTCTTTCTCTCTCAAACACACACACACACACACGTGTAGGCGTTCAAGCCCCTTGGTTATGCTTTTTATCACACTCCATCAATCTTCAGCTCCCTATGGGTGATGCGGGCTTATAGGGAGCTATAATTGTGAGTGTGTGTGTGTATGCGTGCACGCATGCATGAACTCACAAGCAAGGAGAGTGGATCGTAGTCTCTTTAATGACTCCACAAAGATGACAATTCTCTCTCTCTCTCTCTCTCTCTCTCTCTCTCTCTCTCTCTCTCTCTCTCTCTCTCTCTCTCTCTCTCTCTCTCACTCACACACACACACACACACACACACACACACACACATTAGACTTTGAGATAAAGACTCTTCGAGAAGATCTTTTATACTTGTTTGGATTGTTCTTATGACAGTAAAAATTCTCTTCTTTTTCCTCCTTCCCTCTCTCTCAGTCTCTCTCCCCTTGTTTCTCTTGTGCTCTCCTCAACCGGATTTATGCGGAGCCGGTTCCCCCTCCAATAGGCATTTGTGTTATAGTTTCTCCCATCAAGAGAGACTTGGTAAAATACAATCTTTGTGTTCCTTGTGACCTAAGTGATGCAATAAAGATGGAAAGATCCATGCATCAGGAGCATAATATAAACTTTGTAGAAAGCATTAACTATCCCAAGCCTCAGTCCCAAGGCCTCAAACACCTTCGAAGGTGGAGAGAGCTGGCTGGGAATGAAGGTAGGGAAGAGGAAGAAGAAACATTCCATAGGAGAAAGAAATAGTTCCTCACTTATCATTACTCTTCTTGCTAGCATACATAATGGCATAGTAATGAAGGTGGAGAAGATAGCAAGCTTGAACCATGGCTCTTGGTTGGATTTGCATTCCATAGCCAAGAGTGTTGGTGTAGGCTCTCACTTCTCAACAAGCTTTGAGAAGGAGATGGAGTTCCTCTACTTTCACCAAGTGAGAATACTGAAAAAAATGAGTGTGTGAGAGGTGTATACCCCCCAAGCATACCCCTTGCTTGCTTTGGGCGAGCCCCCCTTTTTGCTCAAGCTTCAAGCTTATTGGACCCCTCTCCCCCTAGCCAATCACATGCACAATCCATTTTGAGCACATGGGTAGTCTTTGTACAAGTTTCCTTCTTACCCCTTTGAGGGAGAGAGCTTGAAAATATCTAGATATTTGTTGAATTGAACTAGAAGCTCATTGGACCCCTCTTTAGCCCAACCAATAGGATTCAAGCACACCATGTGTTAGCATAGGGAGAGTCTGACATGTATCCATGTGCCCCTTGAGAAAGGGGGTGCCCTTTGGGTGAGTGGGAGGTTAAGTCAAATATTCCCCTAACTTTGGGGCTTTCCCCCTCCTTTGTAGGGTCTCTTTTTGACTCAATCACCTTACTCTTCATGCATGGGAAGCTTCTCAAGCACCTTAGTCATCAAGCACCTCAAGCACCCTAGTCAACAAGCACGACAAGTACCTCGAGCACCTTAGTCAGCAAGCATGACAAGCACCTCAAGCTTAGGTCGGGTTCCCACCTCAAGCTCGTCCTTCGCTTGCCTAAGGTCAAGCCTAAGGTCAAAGGACTTTTAACACTAAACATTGGAGGTCTTTAATGAAGCTAACCCTAAGGTATTTTAAGCTCCATTAGCTAGCCTTGCTCTTTGACAAACCATCTCTCCTTTGGACCCCTTTACCATTAGCCCCGTGTTGAGATAGATCCGTAAGCACATGTCTATATTCTAACCCTTGTTCCTGTTTATTATCCCACATTAAATGATCAGCTTAATATGAGAAAATCATTTGGGTTGGTTAGATATTAGATTTTATGACAAGTGAGCACATGTCACATATATTGCATACACAATCATTTAACAAAAATGCACAAAAGATGACCCTATTTTTCCCTATTCCATAATCATACAAAGAAATGCCCTTGTTTTCATTAGTATAGGATGCCCTTGTTTTCATTAGTATAGGAGACTCCTACTGTCATTACAGGGTTTGGGCTTCTAGTGTTGGAGGCGAGATTTTTTAGAAGATACTACTCTAGTTATCCAAATGTATTAAGTTTAATAGCAAAGTACCTTGATGTGTCATCAGCTTGTTAAAAGGGCAATGCCTTTGTAAAGGCAATGGTAGAACCAATGGGGCATAGCCCTAAGCTAAGCATGCAGTTTAGGGGACTCTAAGCCAAGCAAGAGCTATATAGAGAGAGGTTGGTAGGAGAGGAGAATGTCTTAGTTACTATTGGTCTTTCACTGGTGTCATAGCTCAGGGCCCTATCTCTCTTGCAGCTCGAGGAAGGATGCAAGGGATGGAAGACCCGCTTGGGAAAGATGCATGAAGCATGCGACGAGGAGAGGAGGTCTAGAGTTTTGGCCTTGCATGCGTCATGTGACTGCAAAACTAGTGGCATTCCTTTGTCAGCATCAAGGATGATAAATATTGATTGGTGCTAAATTTTGAATATTGTTTGAGTTCCTTCTTCAAATTATTCTTAATTGTTTTTTAATTATGCTTACTTCTCCCTCATGTAGGTCGATTTGCATTTGCATGGTATCAAAATCCCAACATGCAATGGAATATTCCTTTTCTTCGAAATATTATGGCCGGACAGCGGCCGGAAAGTGGTCGAAAAACGACCGGTCGGTTGGCCGGTTTGCCGGTAGTCAATGGCCGGTGGCCGGTGGCCGAATTCAAAAGCGGATTTGTCTTCTCAAGGACGGCCACACATGGGCGGATTGGAGGGTCCGATTTGGACTCATCTACACAAGGGCGGCTACACATGGTTGCGTCTCATGAGAGAGAGCAGCCCTTTTGGCCTATAAAGGGAGGCCATTTCTACACACATTTCATAGCGTGAAGTTGATGCAACAAGGTGGGTGTGAGGTGGTGAGAGTGAAGCAAGGTGGGAGCTCTATTAAGGGTATAATCCCTTTGTAAACTACTTCTTGTTTTGAAGTACTAAAGCCATTGAGTGGCTGCTTTCCCGTGGAAGTAGCCCACACTCGGTGAACCACGTATATCGTGTGTACTCTCTCTCTGCTCTATAATCTCTTGTGTGTGAAATCTATCTCTCTCTATTAAGTAATCTACTCAAATATCTATTTAGCTACGTCATATTTCATAACAACTGGTATCAGAGCAAGGTTTACTCGTAGCTAAATTATCTCAAGGAAAGGATTCCTTGAATTGAGTGGGAGTTATGGCGGAGGAAGGGAAGCTCAAGATTGAGAAGTTCAACAGCAAAACCTACCAACATTGGAAGATGCAGATTGAAGACTATCTCTACCAGAAGGACCTCTATTTGCCACTAGGCGGTCTTGCAAAGAAGCCCGCAACGATGGCAGATGAAGCATGGATTGTCCTTGATCGAAAGGCACTGGGAACAATCCGGTTAAGCTTGGCGTCAATGGTGGTCTTCAACGTTTCGGAGATGAAGACCACGGAGGACTTGATGAAGTCACTTGACGACTTCTACGAGAAACCATCAGCATCCAATAAGGTATTTCTTATGAAGCGCTTGTTCAATCTAAAGATGGCAGAGAACGGTTCAGTTGCAGAACACCTAAATGACTTTAACACAAACATAAGTCAACTTCGATCGGTGAAAATCAATTTCAATGATGAATTGCGAGCTCTCCTTATACTATCATCTCTACCGGATAGTTGGGATAGCCTTGTGATGGTTGTAAGTAATTCTATTTCTAGCACAAATACTCTTAAGTTTGATGATGTTGTGGGTGTTCTCCTAAGAAAGGAAATACGAAGGAGAAGCACAGGAGAATCATCAAGTGTTGCACTGTCAAGTGGAAACAAGAGGAGGCCTAAGGAGAGGTTCAAAAATCAAAAGGGTCGTGATCTCTCAAGATGGAGCAAGTCACGCACAAAGTCAGTTCTTGAATGTTGGAACTGCGGCAAGAAGGGCCACGTCAAGAAGGATTGTTTGGTCCAAGAAGAAGAAGGAGACATAGTCTCAAGACAACAAGCAACCATCGGTGGCCAATGTGGCAGGTAAAGTAGAGCAAGATGCTCTAATTCTCTCATTAGACAATGTGTCTAATTCTTGGTCCATGCGACACCACACAAGCAACATTTCCAAGATTACACCAAAGGTAATTTTGGGTATGTATACTTGGGAGATGATGAAGCTTGTGAGATTGTCGGCAAAGGTACAGTTTCTATCAAAACTGCTAACAGAAATGAATGGAAGCTTAAAGATGTTAGGCATGTTCCTTCTCTTCGGAAAAATTTGATCTCTACAGGACAATTGGACGATGAAGGTCACTACATTGCATTAGGAAACAAACGGTGGAAGATCTCAAAGAGATCTTTGGTGGTTGCCAAGGGAGAAAAGATCGGTACACTTTACTTGTGTACTATGAGCATGCAACGTTCAGCTTGTGCAGCAACTACAAAAGTTGACAGTGCGGTGTGGCACTACAGGCTTGGGCATATGAGTGCCAACAAAATGCAAATCCCCCAAACAAAGAAGCTTCTGCCAGGTTTGAAAGAAGTGGACTTAGAGTTCTGTGAAGATTGTGTTTATCGTAAACAAAAGAGGGTAAAATTTCAAAAATCAAGAAATGAAAGAAAAAATAAAAAACTTGAGTTGGTTCATTCTGATGTTTGGGGTCCTGCAAGTACACCATCACTTGGTGGCTCATTGTACTATGTAACATTCATATACGCTGTGACTAGAAAAACATGGGTTTATGTCATGAAGAATAAATCCGATGTATTTTCCATATTTCAAAGGTGGAAAGCCTTTGTGGAGAATGAAACAGGTACCAAGGTTAAATACCTCAGATCCGACAATGGAGGCGAATATTGCAGCCAAGCTTTTGAAAGCTTTTGTGCTAGCAATGGCATTTGAAGGCAAAGGACAACCCCAAGGACACCTCAACAAAATGGGATTTCGGAAAGGATAAACAAGACAATCATGGAGCGAGCACAAAGCATGCGCTTACATGCAGGCCTACCGCTTGAGCTTTGGGCAGAAGCTGTAAGTACGTCTGTGTACTTAATCAACCGGTCACCCTCAACGGCATTGGATGGGGGAGTTCCAAAAGAGGCATGGACAAGTAAATCGTTGATTATGCATTTCTCAAAGTGTTTGGGTATGAGGATTTCATGCACATACATAGAAGCCTAAGATCAAAGCTAGATGCAAAGTCCAAAAAGTGTTTCTTCATTGGCTATGGAGAAGGTGACTTTGGGTATCGCCTATGGAATCTTGAAGATGGTAAAATCTTAAGGAGTATGTCCCTACGATTTTAAAAAATTTGTTATCGTAGCGAATCTAAGATGATGCGCACTTCGAAGAGAGCCTGATGTACAAGATGCGACGACGAAGGGGGGACAATGTTGTTGGCAGAGCTGGATGCAGGGTCGGGGGACTGCGCTTGGCACGAACTGAGCTGCAAGGCGTGCAAGTGGACGAGGGCCTGACGAGGGCTTGGGAAGAGGTTGAAAGACTTTTTTTTATAGAATGGAAGGGTGCGATTGAAATCACAGAAAACGGCTGGCTGAGTTGGTTAGCTTCGGATTCTGCTGGCCCGGCCGTCAGAGTTCAAATCCGGAAACCAGCTGCTAATTTTGTTGCTCTTTGTACGCCAAGCCAGCTTTTTCTTTGTACGCCAAGCCAGGAAATGAGGGATCTCAGAAGATTCATGTACAATATAATAGCCATACAATGCTAATGGTGCATCTGCTGCATAGAACAATGCGTAGTCAAGAGTACCTTGCACATACCTAAGTGTGCGTCGTACTCCATCCAAATGTGGCTTCCTCGGAAGCTGCATGAACTGACTCTCCAAGCCTACTGTGTAGCTCAAGTCTGGCCTCGTGATAGTCAAGTAGATTAGACTACCCACAATCTTCCTGTACATGTTGACATCCTCAACAACATCACCCTTCTCTGCACTCAGCTTTGCATTCACATCCAAGGGAATAGAAATTAGCTTACAATCAGCCATACCATACTTTGACAACATGTCCAAAGCATATTGTCTCTGTGATAGCCATACACCCTCTGGAGTCCTGATCACCTCAATGCCAAGAAAGTAGCGCAACTCGCCTAAATCTTTCATTTCAAACTCCTGTTTGAGAAGACCCTTCACATGGTCAATCTCCATAGCATTGTCACCAACAATAATAAGGTCATCTACATATATGGTAATGACCACAATCCCCACATCACTCTCACGTACATAGAGTGAATGATCAGCATGAGCTCTCCTAAAACCAATACTGACAAGATACTTGGCAATCCTGTCATACCATGCTCTACAGCCCTGCTTCAAACCATACAAAGCTTTGAGAAGTCTGCATACATAATCTGGGTAACCTGGATCGACATAACCAGGTGGCTGATCCATATACACTTCCTCTTGTAACTCACCATTCAAGAAGGCATTCTTTACATCCATTTGATGCATAATCCATCCTCTAGATGCAGCCACTGCTATGACAACTCTCACAGTCGTAATCTTTGCCACTGGAGCAAAGGTCTCCTCATAGTCTATGCCATACATCTGTGCATAACCCTTTGCGACCAGCCTTGCCTTGTGACGCTCAATGTTACCATCAGCCTTATGCTTGGTTTTATACACCCATTTACAGCCAATAGCTTTCTTGCCACTTGGCAATGGCACCAACTCCCATGTGTCGTTTGCTTCCAATGCAGCCATCTCTTCATTCATTGCATCATCCCAATGCACATTTCCAATTGCATTCTCAAAACATGTGAGCTCCACATCCTGTATCACCTTAGCCATGTAGGCTTGGTGATGCGCTAGATACCCATCATAAGTCAATTTCTGAACTGGATTTCTGACTCTATTAGATCTGCGCGGTCCTGGGTCACTCCTTTGCCCTCTAGCATCTTCTTGTACTTTCCTTACACCGGGTGTCCTGACAGCCGGAATTGCAAATTCCTCATCAAGACTTTGTTCAGAACCATCTGAATCCATGTCTACATGTGAAAAACCTGATGATGCATCAGCCATAAAGGGAGGTTCATCAACCTTTTCCTTTCCTTTTCGTGATACATTCCCTGTACCTGTTGGTGGAGTAACCTGCGTACGTAGTCTACCATTCCATGGTTTTTCAACAGAGCCACGAGAAGAGGACTCTTGTGGTCCACTCAAAACCTGTGACTGTGGCCTCACATTTTGTACAACCACATCATCTTTTACATCAGCCCCAATAGTGCCATGTGCATTACTGTACCAGCTGCTCATCTCATCAAAGACTACATTTCTTCTCACTCGTAATTCTCGTGTAGTAGGATTGTAGCACCTGTACCCCTTTTGTTCAAGGGAATATCCCACAAGAATACATTTCTCTAATTTCCTACGCAACTCATCTGGTACATGCACGTAAGCTATGCAGCCAAACACTTTCAAGTGTGCCAAATCAAGCTTTGTACCTGTAAACTTTTCCTCAGGTGTTACATCATGCACCGCAGCTGTAGGTGTCCTGTTCATAATGTACACAGCTGTATTTACGGCTTCAGCCCAGAAATGATGAGGCATGTTCTTCTCATTCACCAATGCACGTGCAACCTCTGTAATGTGCCTGTTTTTCCTTTCTGCGACCCCATTCTGTTGTGGAGTATATCTGCATGTAAACTGCCTGCGTATACCATGCATTCGCAGAAAATCTAAAAAATCATTGGAGAAGTACTCTCCCCCTCCATCTGACCTCAATGTCTTGATTTGCATATCTGTCTCCTTCTCAATCATGACTTTGAAGTCTTGAAAGTGACCAAACGCTTCACTTTTGTTACGCATGAAGTAGACCCATACTTTCCTTGTATGGTCATCAATGAAAGAGACATAATACCTGCAACCATGTATACTTGCAGTATCGGTTGGACCCCAAACATCTGTGTGCACCACCTCAAGTGGCTTTTTACATACATTGCGCTCATGTGGAAATGAGCCCTTTGACTGTTTTCCAAACTGGCATGCTGCACACACTTTATGCATACCATCCACCTTGAATTTGGGCAAACCTTTTACAATATTTTGATTGCATGCTGCGCAATCTCTGCTCATTGACATGGCCAATGCGTTTGTGCCAAATGTCAACATCAGCCACAACACCTGTTCCCTGTGCAAATAATGCAGCTTTTACCTCAGGCATGTCTACATTCAGTGTAAACATTCTGCCCACACATTTGCCCTATGTGATCAGCTTACAGCCATTCTGGAAATCTTCTACATAACAGCCATTTGGATTGAAGCGAACCTGCAAACCCTGCTCAACCATTTTTCCAACAGAAACAAGATTCTTTGTAATGTTTGGGACATGAAGTACATCTGCTAAGTACTTTGATTTCCCACTCTTCGTATTTAGAGGTATGTCCCCTACATGAGCAATGGGGTGAGCTGTGTCATCTCCTGTCTGCACATAGCCTGACACATCTGGTTTGCGCATATCTCTAAACCACTCTCCATGAGACGTCATGTGATTAGAGGCACCTGAATCCACATACCAAACATCATCTTGGGTGGAATTCTCTGCAGTCATTGTATTCATTACATGCTGCATAACAAACATGCGCTCGTTTTTGCTGTCATCTGCATCTCTGCTAGTAGATGCATAGTTGCCCTGTTCTCTCTTTCCACTTGCTTTTCCCTTTGGACAGTCACGTGACATGTGACCTCTTTCACCACAAGTCCAACATTCTCTGCTATCTGGAGTATGTTGCTGCCTGCTTGATCCTGCACCACGACCTCTTTGACTCCCCTTGCTTTGAGACTGGTTTCCCCTGACACCTGTATTGTTTTGATTTGATTGACCTTCCAGAAATTGGCCACGACCTCTACCTCTACCTCTGTTGGAGTTAGAATAGAAGGCCTGTTCAGAATTATTTCTGCCATGAGAAGAAGATGTGTCAAGGTTCTTCTCCTCAAGAATAAGCATAGAAATCAAATCTTGGAACACGGGGATGTCGTCTCTTGTATTCATGGAAAACCTAAAATGTACATACTCATCTCCTAGACCATCCAAGCATGCACGGACAATGTCATCGTCTTCCACTGAGACTTTAATAGATCCAAGAGCCTCAATGATACTCTTGATCTTCAAGGCATAATCATTGATTGAGAGGTTGTTCCTCTTAACCTGATTTAGCTCCGACTTTAGTTGAAGCTTCCTGGCCTTGGTGTTCACCTCGAACACTCTGCCTAAGTTTCTCCATGCAATGGCGGGGGTTTCAGCATCCTGTAGATAGCCCATCATGCCATCTGTGATGCTCATAAAAAGCCAATACATCACTTTGCTCTGGCCTTGTTGCTAGTCCCTCAAAGCTTTCCTTTGTTCTGCTGTAGCATTTACCTTGGGAATCTCTGGTTCCTTTTCATTGTCTCCTTCTAAATAGTCCCAATAACCTTTTCCTTTTAGGAAATTTGTTATTCTGAACTTCCATGCAGGGTAGTTATTTTTCTCAAGCTTCTCAGTAACAATCTGACTGAAACCGTCAGACCTCTTGAAGCACTAAGACAAAATAGCTGCAATCTGCAAAAACCTGCAAATCTGCTGAACTTGCTATCGTGGTACCTGTAACGCTTTCTACACTCAACGAGTGTCCACAATCAAGCGTACATACAACCACTGTACTTGTACAGTAAATCTCTGTATACTCTCTTGCCTGCACCAGGCTCTAATACCATGTAAAGAATGAGGGTGCAAGAGAGCTACACAAGACAAGCACAAAGCACACAGAGATGGAAAGCTTCTTCTTCTTCTTCACAGAAAAGAGAGTACAAAATGACTAAGTGCTAAAGCTGAAAAGTAGCACATATGTACATGTGGTCACTAAGTGTGAACTTGCTAGAAGCGTACTAGGCTGGCACTATAAGTGTAGTCCAGCTGTAGAATCACTGGCAGAGATCCTCCGTGTCAGTCACCTAACGCGCCAGTGAGTAAATGCCGTAAGCAGCCAAGACCCGTAGTGGATGCCAACTCAAGGTGTAGAGCTCGACATCTCAACAAAACCCACCAGTATGTAATTTTTAACAAACAAAATATGTACAAAGATTACTTGGAAAGAAAACAAACAAAAGAAACAAGTGATGAGTACATGGAACTTGAGGATGGTGAAGACTCAAGGACTGCAAACAGTGACAATGTGCAACAACGTCAACCAAATGAGGAGCCTCAACCTATTCCCCGAAGATCTACAAGAGCAAGTAGACGAAAGGTTTGTTCCTTCCTTCAACCATCTCTTGATCTCAGATTCTGGAGAGTCGGAATCATACGAAGAAGCTAGCAACAAGAATTTAAAGAAGAATGGACGAAGAGCATGCAAGTGGAGATGGACTCACTACATCACAACCAAACATGGGAGTTGGTTGATTTGCCTAAAGGTAAGCGGTCACTTCAAAACAAATGGGTGTACAAGCTGAAGGAAGAAGATGGTGGGAAGACAAGGTACAAGTCTAGACTTGTCGTAAAAGGGTTTTCTCAAAAGAAAGGTATCTACTTCAATGAAATATTTTCTCATGTTGTAAAAATGAACTCAATTAAGCTTGTCTTAAGCCTTATGGCTGCTCAGATCTAAATCTCGAGCAAATGGATGTAAATATGGCATTCCCTCACGGTGACTTAGAGGAAGAAATCTACATGCTTCAACCAAAGGGGTATGAAGTAAAAGGTAAGGAGAAAATGGTTTGCAGATTAAAGAAGAGCTTGTATGGTTTAAAGCAAGCATCAAGACAATGGTACTTGAAGTTTGCTTGATGGATGTTGGATCATGGATTCACAAGATGCAACCCGGATCACTGCGTCTACACGAAGAAATTTGGGAGATGGGAAATTCATCATCCTAATGTTGTATGTTGATGACATGTTGATTGCAAGTGCTAACATGCAGGACATCAAAGACCTGAAAGAGGAGCTGTCTAAATCTTTTTCAATGAAAGATTTAGGTGCTGAGGATACTTGGTATGAAAATATCAAGGGACAGGACAAAGAAGACAATAAAGCTATCTCAAGAGGATTACATCAAGAAGGTACTAGAAAGGTTTGCAATGCAAAATGCAAAACCAGTTTCTACACCTTTGGCTGGTCACTTTAAATTAACGAAGGATATGTGTCCAAAGACACAAGAGGAGATAGCCTATATGTCTAAAGTTCCATATGCTGCAGCGATAGGTTCTCTAATGTATGATATGGTTTGGACAAGGCCAGATATTGCACATGCAGTGGAAGTTGTGAGTAGGTTCATGGACAACCCAGGTAAAGAGCATCGGCAAGCTGTGAAGTGGATACTTAGGTATCTAAAAGGGACAACAACAAATGCTTTGTATTTTGGAGGAACTGATATTTTTCTTCAAGGGTATGTTGATGCAGATATGGCAACTGACAAAGATACTCTAAGGAGCACTACGGGCTATGTCTTCACGGTTGGAGGCACAGCAGCAGTAAGTCGGGCTTCAAAGCTGCAGAAAGTGGTCTCACTTTCTACCATGGAAGCAGAGTATGTAGCAATGACGGAGGCAAGTAAAAAATTTTGTGGCTTCACAGATTCTTAGAAGAGCTTGGATTCAAACAAGACAATTGTGTCTTGTACAGTGATAGCCAAAGTGTTATCCATCTTGCGAAGAACTCAGCCTTTCATTCAAGGACAAAGCACATTGAGGTGAGATATCACTTCATACGCACTCTTTTGGAAGGGGGACAGCTAAAGCTAGGAAAGGTGCATACAAGTGAAAATCCTGCAGACATGTTTACAAAGGTGGTCAACAAGGAGAAGTTGAGATTTTGCTCATCTTCAATCGGCATTCAAGGATAAGAAGACAGGATGAAAGCAGTCACAGGTTTGGTTTGGAGATCAGTCTCCAAGTGGGAGATTGTTAAGTATGGAGCCTGATTTACCCCTTGTAATTTTTTGTGGTAAAAAGGCACATTTGTAAGGTCCCCATTATGAGGAGAAGCCATCGTGCGTGAAGAAAAAGAACTCGCAGGAAAATAAAATCACTCGCCGGAAACCAAAATTATCACGGCCAATCTCGAGCAAAGCTCGAGATTGGCTTCGCTAGAATATTATGGCCGGACGGCGGCCGAAAAGTGGTCAAAAAATGACCGGTCGGTTGGCCGGTAGTCAATGGCCGGTGGCCGGTGGCCGAATTCAAAAGCGGATTTGTCTTCTCAAGGGCGGCCACACATGGGCAGATTGGAGGGTCCGATTTGGACTCATCTACACAAGGGCGGCTACACATGGTTGCCTCTCATGAGAGAGGGCAGCCCTTTTGGCCTATAAAAGAAGGCCATTTCTACACACATTTCATAGTGTGAAGTTGATGCAACAAGGTGGGTGTGAGGTGGTGAGAGTGAATCAAGGCGGGAGCTCTATTAAGGGTATAATCCCTTTGTAAACTACTTCTTGTTTTGAAGTACTAAAGCCATTGAGTGGCTGCTTTCCCGTGGACGTAGCCCACATTGGGTGAACCACGTATATCGTGTGTACTCTCTCTCTCTCTCTCTCTCTACTCTATAATCTCTTGTGTGTGAAATCTATCTCTCTCCATTAAGTAATCTACTCAAATATCTATTTAGCTACGTCATATTTCCTAACACAAGGTCCTTCAGACATGGATCAAGACAATCATGACCACCAATGGTAAGTGTGAAAGGTGGGAAGGAGTGAGAGTATGGGACAAGCCAAAACCATTTAAAGAAAGTTCTAGATTTGGGTGACCTGAACCAAAGCAAGGAGCTTTACCTTGCCAAAATTGTCCTAGCTTGCTAAGAACTTATCTTCATATTGGAGGCTACCATTTACGCTCTACGATCCTTGTTATACCCCACCTATTCCCTACACAACCTGCCACTTGAGTTTTTGCCATCTCCAAAGCTTGTAGTTCACATACAAAGCCTTATTTTGGGCGCAAAAAGATATTCTCTATTTCTTTAACTTTGGCTCATGGCAAGGGTTCTAACTACCACCACATTGGCTCATGCAATGCCTGCTCACCACTTATTCTCATTATACAACTTCAAGCATAAGCTTGCATGAACTATTCCATGATGAAAGCATGTATACCACTTACAACAAGCTTAAGCAAGGATATCATGGCTTGGATTGTGAGGTTATGAGACGGATTTTAAGTCATATAGATCCAAATCTAGGGTTATGAACTGGATCCAGCTCAAGCAAGAAGGCTCCAATTGCAAATTTATGCACAACCATGCAATGAGCAAGGCTCTATCATAATGATATCAAAATTAGCATTGATGCTTGTTCCTACAAGAGACGGGCAAGAAGGTTGGATATTTTGACATTTTACTAATTTAAATATGTTTCTAGCTTTTAATTTGAATAGAATTAGAATCACAGCAAAGTGCTTTGAAAACCATAACAAGAAGCAAGGCGGTTCACATTTTATGAAGATGGAATAAACTCGTACTTGGATCTATCAATGCATTTCTAGCTAGTGCAAGGCACTCATGTATCTCGACTAAAATCATTGAGGTTGACATGGTAGGCAAGAGCTTATCAATCTAATTTATTGCTTTTTTGGAGGCACATGCAAGGCATGCAAGTGAAGTGGACTTCTCTCCACCCAAGTAGTTTTAACTTTTTCGCTACCATTGAGTACACTCTATTTACAATAGTTTCATGATTGACACAATCAATTTTACTTACACTAGACTCTGTGTGCAAGCTACATGCACTCAATGGCGTCTGAAAATATGTATCTCACTTCAAGTTAACTCTAGAACTTTGTCCAAGATCCATAGGAGGGTACGACTCTCTTTGGTCCATTTTTCTTGTTTTATTAACTTTTTCATATTGTTTAATGTTAAGGACATTATTTGAGCTGCTTGTATTTGCATTCAATATGGAAGGGCAACAGTAGGACCAGTGGCCGCATGGCCCTAGTTGGAGCAGAATGCTTTTAAGGTTCTTTCTCTTTTCCACGCTCTTCTATCAAGGACAAATCGGGGGACAAATGTAAGGGAATGGCACTTGGTTGTGCACGATTTTCACGACTATGGTATTCAGATTAAGCAAGGGTCATGGTTTGTTACATTTCAAAGATTTGGTCCTTCATTGACCAAGACTAATCGTGCACATGATGGGGTATTGGCGACCACGCCTCATTGTGGTCAAGAGATAACCAAATTTTAGTGTTTGGCTAACAATTATAGTCTTCATCAAGGATGAAGCTTTGCGATCCTAGTATTGGCACAAAACAAAAGGTGTGGTCTTTGCAATTCACCAGCACGTGATTCCATGCAAGCATGGCTTCTCTTCGATATTACACGAGCTTGGTTGACTGTAAGGCAGCCAATGTTTTTGACACGAGTTGTTCTTAAGGGAGGCAAGCCACTGATTTCACAAGAGCCACTTATTCTAGCAATTTTTTAATTCAGGCATGGCATGCACAGATTTCATATCCTGAATCTTTTGAAGACTCCAATGTGGAGGTCACATATTTTCCATGACTACTATACGATGATAGTCTTGGATAGTACTATGTACATATCTTCAATGTGAAGGTTGAGGTTTTTAAGATATGTCTATTTCACAAAAAAAAACTGTAATGTTATGGGACATGATTTCCACCTTAGAAGCAAGGCTTTTGGTTGCAGTGTAGATGTCATTGTTTGGGGCATAGATGCTATCTCCAAACATCATTTGGCTGACTATTTTTTGCACAATGTGTTTCTGTAGGGCTAGTTTGTGCAGTAACAAGCATTGCCCTTACGGTACTAGTAAGGCAGTCATACCACTTGGTGGTGATGATCACATCCATATTGAAATAGTATATGGTTCTCAGTATGTTTGGGTGAATTTTAGCTAAGCAATTTATGGTAAATCTCTTTACCCTTCATTCCAAGTTTGACGATGGAGGATATTGCCAAGGGATTATCCTCACTCATTTTGTCTCTAGTAAAGTTTCCATGGCTAGACTCAACATACAAAGCTTTGTGTAAATCTAGTGAGGTCTTTTCATACCAAAATAATCTTTGCCTAAGATAGTCTCTAGATCCAATCGTTATGTTTGGATTTGGTTGCTAAAATTAGATTTCAAAAGGGTAGTATGACTCACTTTCATCCAATTGTTATAGTTGCATTGTGCACAGTAGCATGTTTCAACATGGATTGCTGACAATCATGGTTTTGCAGTTGGTTCAACTAGTGGTGGTATGTGCTGCCATAATTGCGTGATTTGGTTAGATTTGGTATGGGACGTCCAAAATGTACTAACGAGTTGGGTCTCATATCCATTATGTATCTTGGCAAGATGCCTACTTCACCATCCAACTAGTTAGGCCTTTTTGCTTCTATTTGCTTTCCTTCTACGGACATGTCCATAGATAGGAGACGAGTTGTTTCACAAGTGATAAGGTAGATAAAATTTATCTCTTTCTCTAAGAAACTAGAGCTAAGATGAACATAAGGTGATATGAATATGTCAGGGTTGTCTGCAACAACCAATATTCGTTGTCTGCAAAACCAATATTTGTCTCCTATAGGTGTGAATGAGGATTTCACTACACCTAAGGTTGCACTCTTTGAATGCTCTATGACATTGTTGTAAGGGGTGAAATACGATTTCATTATGCCTTTGATATAGTTGTCTTTTCTTGAAATGGTTCCCCTCACCCTTCCTATGTACAAAAAGCACTTTCTCTTTATTCCTAAGAGATCCAAGGAAAGCGATCGAGATGTTCTCTTCTAAGTGGACTACATGAGGGTTAACGGCCATGTAGAAGAGGAAGTCTACTAAAGGGACAATAGTGCACGAGTCAAATTATTGTATTTGGCACTTTAATCAATTCTAGGTTAGGGACATCAACTCTACAAGGACCTAGATTCATAAATACTATTTCTATAGGCTAGGACATGTTCTTGTTGAGGCATACACATTAAATGGTATGGGACCTTGGTGTTCAGTAAGAATGTGTTTGAGGCGGAATGTGAATTCAACAAGTATTGACCACATCGAGCATTTATGTCTGACTGACTTTTCTCCAGTATGATTAGGCTAGCCAATATCAAGTATGTTTTGTATGACAGGTTAATTTATGTAGTCATAAGATGATTTGGGAAGTTGGATATGATCCAACAATTGAGAGTCTAAATCTATATATTCCTAATCTACACAACCACTCTTCATAAGCAAGAGTATACAAGTTTCCCAAGTGGGTGCTACTCTCATAAGGCTAGAAAGCGTCAAGTTTTGTACGACAAATTTTTAAAAGTCTAGTTTGGAATCATCATGCTTTTGAAAGACGGCTAGATGTCAAGCAACTTACGTTTCATCTCCAATGTGTGAGTACATGCCATGATTCTTTTAAATTTTTGTTAGGTATCTCTTCAGGGTTATGCAGCTAGATAAGCTATAAGATGATTTCTTTTGCAACATTGTATGATTGATGCCTATCAACATTATGTAACAAGATAATCTATGAGCTTATGTTTTGTACTTCATATGATGTGTATACAATATACGGTTAAAGTCTAATCAACTTTAATCTATGCACACTACTAGGTTGTCTACAAGTTACTCTCTAGGAGTGATACATCAACATGAATTATGCATGTTTATGTTGGAGAACTTACTTGCAATCTGAACGAGTCATGCATAACCTTGTGTACAGGTTATGGTGTTTTCAACTAACAAGATCTAATTAAGTAAAAATATTAATGTGCTTACGGAGCAATTCTAATTTTGTTTTTGAAGATGAAAATGTTTCTCCAAAGGGGGTAGAAATGTAAGAGCAATAGTAGGGGGCATGGCCCTAGGCTAAGCATGTAATTCAGGGGTCTCTAGGTGAAGGCTATAGAGCGAGAGGTTGGGAGGCAAAGAGCATGTCTTAGTTACCATTGGTCTTTCAGTCTTAGCATTGCCTAACAGGCTTGGCTAAAAATAAATTTTTTGTTAGATTCTTCTAGAATATTTCCCTTGGTAGAAACATAGAGTAGCAATTGTCACGATAAGGAAATCCTTGCGAGAAACCATGTATACATCTATGTCATTGAAGTTGAATCGACTTGCTTAAAATTCTTGATTGGCATGCCCAAAGGGCAATGCCTTAGCATTGTCCCCTTGGCTAGAAAACAATAATTTCTTCTGTTAAATTTTTTTATTGGTCATAAGATGGTGGCTTAATTTTTTAAGAGATATCTCATGAATTGTGATACTTTTAAATTGATCATGGGTCGCAAGACCACTAAAGAACAATGAAAACTAGTGGGAAATGGGTACTTGAGAGAGAGAGAGAGAGAGAGAGAGAGAGAGAGAGATTTGGATACTACTCGTTTAGCATGCATTCATCGTTGTCATAAGCGATTGTTTCTCATCCAACATGAGCTCATCAAAATAGCCATGATTCAAAGGTTTCATTAAAGAAGAGGATGTGTAATGAGCAATGACAGCTCTACTACTACATTGGGCCCTGAGAGAGAGAGAGAGAGAGAGAGAGAGAGAGAGAGAGAGAGAGAGAGGCACATCAAGCCAAATTGGAAATCATTAACATTATTGAAAATTTTCTTTTTTAGTAGAGTGAGCAATAGTTGGGTTGTTTCCAATAGTCACATTGAGCTTTGTGTTTGCTTTGCGCAAATGATGTTGATAGTAATAAACATTGAGAGAGAGAGAGAGAGAGAGAGAGATTCAAATGAAACATCATGGCTCTTACCTTGTTTGTACGTTTTTCCCTAAAGTTTCCTCTCTTTATTAAAAAGAGGTCCATGCAATTCTAAGCTATTTATCCATAATGAGAAACGCATCAATGATTAACTTGTATTACACGCTTGATTGAATGTATTAAATATTGGTCGTGTTTTTGCACATTCTATGCTACAATTGAGCACATGTCACACATATTGCACATATAATCATTAAACAAGAATGCACGAAAGGTGGCTCTATTTTTCCCTGTTTAAATTATCATAGAGACTCCTATTGAATGGTATGCTACTTGCTCTACTTTCACTTTCCATTACATAAAATCTTTCTAAAATGCTTTAGCATCTCTAATTATCATCTTCATTCAACTCACAATTTAAAATCAATGCTAATGGGTAGGATTTGACTTTAGCAAATAGGCGAACAAAGGCTCAACCTTGACCACTAGGCTAGAAGCCTACGGTACCTTTGGAGGTGCTCTTAAGCACTAAAAAAAACCACCCCCCCCCCCCCCCCCCCCCCCCCCCCCCCCAACCACCACAAAAACTAATTAATGGTTTCTCAAAAAGTCCTTTTGGGGACCTACTGTTAGAATCCAGATTTAGGTTTTTAGTGTTGGAAGAAAGATTTTCAAGAAGATACTACTCTAGTTATCAAAATGTCTTAAGTTCAATAGCAAAGTATCTTGTGTTTTTGGCTTAAGGGTAGTACCTTAGCATTGCATTACAATTTTGGGCTTGGTTAAAAACATTTTTTCTGGTTAGATTCTTTTGAAAATATTTTCAATGATAGGGAGATAGAGTAGTCATTGTTAAGATAACAAAATCCTAGGAAAACCTTGTATACATCTATGGCATTGACGTTGAATTGACTCGCTTAAAATTCTTGATTGGTGTGCCCATCGTGCAATGCCTTAGCACTACCCCCTTTGCTAAAAAAACAATCATTTTTCCTATTAAAATTTTGTATCGGTCATAAGATAGTGGCTTATTTATTCAAGAGATATCGTATGAATCATGACGATTTAAGGTGGATTAGAGGCCCCCAAGGCCGCTAAAAAACGATAAAAACTAGTCGGCAATGGGTACTTGCATGAGAGAGAGGGAGAGAATTACCCAAAATATATTTTGTATATTGCTTGTCTAGCATTCATTCATTGTTGTTGGAAGAGGTTGTTCCTCATCTACCAGGAGCTCGTATAAACAACCACAATGTTGAAAATTATGTCACAAAGAAGAGGATGCAGTATCATCAATAATAACAGCTATTGCTACATTAGGCCCTTGCCAAGAGAGAGGCAAACATCAAGCCAAATTGGAACTCATTGTAGGTTTCTAGTAATTTATTTTTAGTACATGGGAGCATACTTGAGGTTGTTTCCAACAATTGCGTTGGGGTAGAAGCTCATTAGCTAACGAGTATGTCTTGTCCTTGTGTTTGACATGCACACAAGGACAAGGCATACTCGTTAGCTCAATATTATGCAAGCTCGTTAGCAAGTATGCTAATGCCTTGTCCTTGTGTTTTCCATGCACAAAGGATGTTGCTAGAAATTAGACACACACACAACACAACGATCCCAATGAAAGATCCTGGCTCTTACATCGTTTCTTCTCCATTTTTTTTAACTAAAAAAACAAAAAGGCCAATACAACTTCACGCTATTTAGTCATGATTGGGGAAAGCATCAAAGATTACATTGTACTACGTGCTTGATTGTACTAGTGTACACCCTTTTGAGCTTGGCTATAAATAATTTTCAAGATGTTTTTTTGTTAGATTCTTTTGGACATATTCCCTTTAGTAGAAACATAGATAGAGTATTCATTGACATGATTTAAAAATGCTTAGGAGAACCATGTGTGTGTGTATATATATATATATATATATATATCAATCAATCATTGAAGTTGAATTGACTTGCTTAAAATGCTTGATTGGAATGTTATTGTAATGGTCATAAGACAGTGGCATGTTTTTTCAAGAGATATCTCATGAATAATGATACTTTTGACTTTATTAGAGGCCCACCGGATCGAAAATGAAAACTAGTGGGCAATGGGTACTTGCATGTGGGAGAAAAACACTCAAACATCTTTTTTGAACACTACTAATCTACCATGCATTCGTTGTCGTCAAAAGAGGTTGTTCCTCATCCACCATGAGCTCCTCAAAATAGCCACAATGCAGGAGGTTATGTTATAGAAGAGGATGTGCAATGAATAATGACAAGTATTGATATATTGGGCCCTTGCCAAGAGAAAGAGGCACATCAAGCCAAGTTCGAAATTTTTAACATTATCAAAAAGTCTCTTTTTGGTACGAGCAAGCAATAGGCCTACTTGGGCTTGTTTCCAAGAGTTGTGTCAAGCTAGTAGCTTGTAAGCATCTATACGAATAGATAAAGGGGGAGAGAATTCCGGTTCCCCCCCCCCCCCCCCCACACGTCAACAGCAGATTAATTCGGCAGTGTCGCATGCAGCGTCCGGGAAATACAGTGACGCAAGGAGAGAGAGAGAGAGAGAGAGAGAGAGGCGAAGCCGCCAGCTATACTAGTGTATTCTAATGCCTTGTCCTCATGTTTGTGCTGCACAAATGATGTTGCTATAAATAGACACACACACACACACACACACCCAACGAGCGAGAGAGAGAGAGAGAGAGAGAGAGAGAGAAAGAGAGATCCCAATGAAAGATCATGGCTCTCACCTCATTTATACGTTTTTCCACAGAGTTTGCCTCTATTTCTAAAGAAAGATACGTGCAACTCTAAGCTATTTAATCTTACAGGTAAATTCATGAATGATTGACTCACATTCTGTGCTTGATCGAATGTATTAAATGTTGGGCATGCTTTCACACATTCTATGCCACCGGAAAGCACATGTGTGACATATTGCACACACAATCATTCACCAAAATAGAACAAAAGGTGGCCCTATTTCCCCCTATTCCAATAATCATAGAAAGACATGCCTCATTTTCATAGTGTTAGGAGTGGGGTTGGGCTTCTAGTGATTGCAAGCGACATGTTTTAGAAGATACTACTCTAGTATCACAATATCTTAAGTTTTTGGTACTTTGATAGCAAAGTACCTTGAGGTGTTTTTAGTATGCTCAAAGGGTAGTGCCTTAGCATTGCCTAACCTTTTTGGGCTTGGCTAAAAAAAAAAATCAATTTTTTTTCAAAGGTTCTTATGAAATATTTTCATGGCCGAAAAGATAGAGTAGTCATTGACATGATAAACAAAACCCTTGGGAGAAGCATGCATACGTCTATGTCATTGAAGCTGAATTGACTTGATTAAAATTCTTGGTCGACGTGTCCAATTGCGATGCCTTAGCACTACCCCTTGGCTAAAAAAACAACAATATCTCCAATTAAAATTTTGTATTGGTTATACAATAGTGGCTTAGAAGCAAGCTATTCAATTTAGGGTAGATTGAGAACAGGTCACTGTTTTGCTCATAACTTAAGCTAGAAAACTCGGGTTTGATTTTTTATTTGTATTTTAAAACAAAGCTCTCTTTGAGCTCTACGACCTTGTAGAAGAGCTTGTCAACTGATTTGAAGTGAAGATTTATCTAAAATAAAAACTGTACAAAGAAAACTCTATCAGAATCTTATAAATTTCATGATAAATCCTTGGTCTCACTCTCTTGCATTTGCTCTTGTCACTCATGGCTAGATCTTCTGAGAAAGAAGAGTATTACATCAAGAAGTTTGATGACACAAACTTCACAATATGAAAGCAGTGTATGTTTGATGTCTTGGTAAATAAGGGGCTTGCAAAGCCATTGAAAGAGTAGAGAGAGAGTGCTTACGTTGATGATTAGTGAGAGGAATTTGATGCTCCTGCTATGGTGACCATTCGTCTTCACCTTGTTGAGTCCATTTTCTTTAGGATTAGGGACAAGAATACTGCAAAGGATTTATGGAGTCATTATGCTCATCTTGGGATGGCAAGAGTGCCTCAAATAAGGTTTTCCTTATGAAAAAACTCATTGTTTAAATATGAAAGGGGGGCAACAACACGAGTTACACTTAAATGAGTTCAACAACTTTTTTATGCAACTTACATCTAAGGGACCAAATTTTGATCATGGAATGTAAGCTATTTTCTTGCTATGTTCTTTGCCTTCATCGTGGGACACATTTGACATTGCCATTAGTAAATGTGCACCTAGCAATAAGTTCCTTTAAGTGATGTCACTAGTGCTTTGCTCATGGAAGAGATTAGACATTAGTCCCTTGACACTTGGAGGCATGGTGATGTATATATGGCCAGTGGTGATCATCACATGCAAAGAGGTCATAGTCATAGTCGTGGTCAATCATAGATTTGCAAGAATGCTTGTATCAAGAGTCATGGACATGACATGTGAAATATAGAGGGCTATCATTGCTACAAGAAAGGCCATTTGAAGAAAGTTTGTTGCATTTTGCAACTTGAAAAGAGTAAAGCCATTGTCAAGTCTAACCCTCCTAAGAGCAATGTGAAGATCGAGGGGCTCCATGTAGTCAAGTCTTCCACCGAATGAGGTTGTTTCTGACATGCCGCATCCGTCGAATGTCTTGATATTCACTTTTGATTTGAGTCTAGATGCATTATTGTCTCTTGATGAATGTTATGTGCAAAACTAGATCATTCACTCACGTTCCAGTTTCCATGCTACTCCCCGTAGGGAATGGTACATCAATTAAGCTCTTATGCATGGTCCAATAGAGCTAGGTGTCTTGTATCAACTTGACATTTGTGGCATTGGAGATGTGAATTTATGTACGTGTAAGGGCACTAAGTTTATGCTTTGAGGTGTCAGACATGTGCCAAAGTTGACTAAGAGCTTAGCCTTAGCTAGTCAGCTTGATGATTTGGGCTATACTACATTTTTCAACAATGGTTCCTAGATGATTAAGGAAAATTTGGTTATTTTGAAGGGCCAGAAGCATGGCTCTTTGTACTCTTTGTATATCTCTTCAGTAAAAGAGAATTCCATTTATGTTGTCGAGTTGCCTTCTATTGAGTTGCAACATAGCCGGCTTGGTCATACTAGTAATAAAGGAATGAAACAACTTCAACATTCGGGCTACTTACCTATTTTGAGCTATTTTAGTTTTAGCTTGTCTAAGCATTGCATTATGGCAAATCGACTAGGATTACCTCTTCGCCATTGAATAGTGTTATGGAATCCTCTAGACTTAGTACTTGGTCATCTACATGGGCCTATGGCATATAAATCTCTAGGGGGCATTATATTTCCTTTCATAGATAACTCTATTAAGAAGGTGTGGGTCTATCTCTTAAAGAGGAAGATAGCCTTTGCTACATTTCAAAAATTCCTTGCAATGGTAGGGAACCAGTCAGGTAAGAAGCAAAAAGCTTTGCAAACTGACAACAGGGGACAGTAGGTCTCCACTGAGTTCAAAAAATTATGTAGCAAAAGAAGTAATAGAAGACAATCTACTATTCCATACACACCTGCTCACAATGGCATTGTTGAGTGTATGAATAAGACAATCAAAGAGAGAGTCACTACCATGCTACCTATGGTGAACTTACCTCCATAGTTTTGGGGGGAGGCTATTATGACAATATATACATCATCAATCAACCGCCTAGTATGCCATTGAACTAGAAGATTCCACAGGAGATGTGGACTAGCAAGAAGCCAAACTATGATAGATTACATTTTTGTGATGTTCCGCGTCCACAAGGGGAAACTCAGAGAGGACACAAGTTTTGGACGTTGTCATCCCTCACATGGATTATTGGCATTTGTTGTCAACTTAGTATGTCAAATTTAACAATGTTTTTCTTGATATGTATGCAAAATGTGGTGCGCTTCAAAAAGCAATGAGTGCTTGAGGAGCTTACTGGCAATACCTTGGTTAATAAGTATGCTTAATGAGATGTTTAGCAATACCTTTGATGACAATTATGTCGAATGTGATGCTCGTGTTTGTTAAGTCGACTTTTGGTGTACATAAATTATAAGATGTGTGCAACATGGGTATGAGCCATGGAAGGAAGATGTTGTATTTGGCAATTCTTTGAGAAACAAGTATGCAAAATGATGTGCTTGGCACTACCTTGGTTGATGAATATGCTAATTTGGGAGCTGAGCAATAAGGCCGTCGATTTGATGTGGGAACGACAACTAGGTTGGCAAATTTTAAATTGGTAAATAACAAATAAAGGAAAAATTTGTGAGGCGAAAAGGCTCTAGTGGGAGAAGAAGATGTCATGCGCTATTAGAGCAGCCAACGACAAAAGTGTGTAGGAAGTGTGTGCATCAAGACGAGCTGTCTGAGAGGAGAACCGCCAAGGGTGTGCAAGAAAGAGGGTGGCCAAGGATGTGTAGGACTAGAGAGGGAAGCCAAGGGTATGCCACATGTTGGACACGATCGGATTCACAAGGGTTTGCTCGTGTGACCACCCAATAACTACCATTAAAAAAAAAAGGGCAACAATGTCGTAAAAACCATCTATACTATCTACACTATATATGAAGCAGCTTAAAACTTTCAAGGAAGGAGAGGGCATCGACGTATCACTCCCTGGTTCATTTCAAAAAACACCTTACAAAATATCTAATCTAAAATGAGATAAACTTTGAAGGGTAACATTGTAAGCAATGAGAGCCTCTCTTGAGAATGTAAGAACTGACAAGCCTTTTCAAATGTAAAGTTAAAAGACTTTCTATTATACATAAAATAAATGTTTGATTGCACTTAACAAAAAAGGGATAATTTTAGTGGAGGTTTTGTTCCTTAATATGAATTTACTTTTTAAATATAACAAATAAGAAAGAACTTTAGTGAATTTTTTTGTTTAATGAAAATGTAATCTTTGAAGATATATTTGGCTTTATCTTTTCAAGGGGCTTTTTTCAAAACCAATATTGATATGTTTTAGAAAATTTTGAAAGTATGTATTTCTTTAAAGAGCTTGAGAAAAAGAAAAAAGTTTGCTTAACGTCGACTTGGGACTGTCTCGCTTTGAGGACATGCATGACATGCAAATGCAGAGGTCATTATCCACATTATTGACCATGAGAGAGAGAGAGAGAGAGAGAGAGAGAGAGAAGGGGGGAGGGGGGAGAGGATAATTTTTTAGTGTCATATTTAATGTGTTGAAATACAAAGTCCAAAAAATGATCCAAGAGGAGAGAGGAAGAGAGAACAAAATGTTGGCGTATAGAAACAATCTAAAGTGCCTTTAAAAGTTACAAGACAAGTCTTCAACAAAAGTGAATATATATGGGGAGGAGGAGGATGAAGAGAGAGAGAGAGAGGATAAAGAGGATGAAAATTTTTAATGCCATCGAAACAATTCCAAAAGATATATCTCACAACATCAATGAGAATAAAGTTATTTTTATTTCATCTTCTCTCTCTCTCTCTCTCTCTCTCTCTCTCTCACACACACACACACACACACACACACACATAAAAACACACACTCATACGTCTTGATAAAATGAGAATTTAAAATATTGTAGGAACATCCAATGAGATCTCAAAGATCTATCCGATGGTAGAGAGAGAGAGAGAGAGAGAGAGAGAGAGAGAGAGAGAGACCAACCATAGCAATCTATACTATTCTTTTCAAAAAATGAGAAAAAAGAAGTTCGCTTCTCCTTTTAAATGTCCACCTGGGATGGTCACTTCAACTAGAAGGTTTTTTTTTTTTTGGGGGGGGGGGGGGGGGGGGGGGGGGAAGGGGAGGGAGATGAGGGGAGCATATAAATTTTGAATGTCATAGTTACTCCATTGGAACAATAGCAAGATGTTTCAAGACCTATGTAACAATTTTTTCCTTCAAGCATACAGTGTGTGTGTGTGTTTTCTTTTTAATGTGTGTGCGCGCGCTATGTATACATATAGCATAATTGGAACAATATCAAGATGCTCCATGTGATAAATCTTCGCTTCAAGCATATATATATATATATATATATATGTACACTTTCTATCTATACTATATATGAAGTAGCTTAAAATTTTCAAGGAAGGATAGAGCATCCACATGTCACTCCCTCAGTCTTGGTTCATTTCAAAAAACACCTTATAAAACATCTAACCTAAAATGAAAAAGTTAAGGATAAGATTGTAATAAATGACAGCCTTTTGAAGAATGTAAGAACTGACAAACCTTTTCAAATGTAACTAGTATGTGACCCGCGCGTTGTTGCGGCCAAGGAAACAATGCCTCTATTATCATAGGGCTATCTTCTCCTCCAAGTGGAACACTATCAATACTCTCTTCCTACACATAGAGTCTATCGCATTTATAAAAGTGATGCATGACACGACCTCTTAATAGATGCTATAAAGCATTCTTTGATACCAAGATTGGAAGCTTCTCATAGACATTATTTTTCATGAGTTGCTAGCCCTTGTTTAACAAACTTAGGAGTGCTCTAATTCTATTGGGGTGTGTGTGTGTGTATCGAGAGAGAGAGAGAGAGAGATTCCTCCTTTTGGTCTACTTTGATCTAGCAATGCTATCAAGCTTGATTATAGAGATTAGATAAGTTAGCATGGTGTGAAGAGATGAAAGCTAAGAGAAGTCAATGTAATAATAAAACTCTTTTAGATAAATGGAGTGGGTTCTAGAATTGGTTTCAATGATAGGAACGCAATTGGATGCAATGTCTCTGCTCCACTCTCTTACTTGCTTCTATCCTTGTACGTATGTATGGATGTATGTATACATATACATATACCTATATATATATATATATATATATATATATATATATATATATATATATATATATGCTTGAAGAAAAGATTTGTCACATAGGTCTTGAGGCATCTTGCTATTGTTCCAATATGAAAACTATGACATTCAAAGTTTCTATGCTCCCTCGTCCCCCTCCCAACCCTCCCCCCCCAACCCCCTCTAGTTTAAGTGACGATTCCAGGTGGACATTTAAGAAGGAGAAGCGAACTCTTTTTTCTCATTTTTTTGAAAAGAAAAGTATGGATGGCTACGATTGGTGTCTCTCTCTCTCTCTCTCTCTCTCTCTCTCTCTCTCTCTACCATCGGTTGGATAGATCTTTGAGATCTCATTGGATGTTCCTACAACATTTCAAATTCTTCTTTTATCAAGACATGTGTGTACTTGTGTGTGTGTGTGTGTGAGAGAGAGAGAGAGAGAGAGAAGATGAAAGAAAAATAACTTTGTTTTTACCCATGTGTGAGCTATATCTTTTGGGATTGTTCCGATGGCATTAAAATTTTTCTTTTTCTTCTTCCTCTCTCTCTCTCTCTCTCTCCTCCCAATAGATATTCACTTTTGTTGAAGCCCTTGTTTAACAAACTTAGGAGTGCTCTAATTCTATTGGGGTGTGTGTGTGTGTGTGTGTGTGTGTGTGTATCGAGAGAGAGAGAGAGAGAGGGAGACCAATCATAGCCATCTATACTTTTCTTTTCAAAGAAATGAGAAAAAAGAGTTCGCTTCTCCTTCTTAAATGTCCACCTGGGATCGTCACTTAAACTAGGGGGGGGGGGGGGGGAGGGGGACGAGGGGAGCGTAGAAACTTTGAATGTCATAGTTTTTGTATTGGAACAATAGCAAGGTACCTCAAGACCTATGTGACAATTTTTTCCTTCAAGCATATATGTGTGTGTATGTGCGTGTGCGCACGTGCGCGTTATGTGTACATATAGACATAATTGGAACATATCAAGATGCCTCAAGACCTATGTGACAAATTTTTGCTTCAAGCGTATATATGTGTGTGTGTGTGTGTGTGTGTGTGTGTATATATATATATATATATATATATATATCTGTGTGTGTGAGTGTGTGTACACTATGTGTACATATAGATATATATGTATACATACATCCATACATACGTACAAGGATAGAAGCAAGTAAGAGAGTGGAGCAGAGACATTGCATCCAATTGCGTTCCTATCATTGAAACCAATTCTAGAACTCCAAGTGCCAAGTGAGTTTATACTTGCGGTTTCTCGAATCTATGAGAAGGTGATTTGTCAATTGCGCATGGGAAGAGAAATTTCAGAAATTTTTGTAAGCACTATTGGGGTTAAACAAGGATGTCCATTGTCACCAACTCTCTTTGGTCTATGCATCGAT
>NC_140960.1:71437339-71507339 GCF_014529385.1 Adiantum capillus-veneris | reverse complement strand
TCATCGTCCTTAAACATTAGATTGACCTATGGGACCAAATATTACAGATAGCATGCTTGAAGACCATGGATGTAATGGTGGTAATTAGCAAATTAAATCCATGAAGTTTTTGGGAGGCAAGAAATGTAGGTCATGATCCAGGCTAAAATGGACGACAAGAAATTTCATGTGATCAAAAGCTGAGCGCTCAAGCAGGGTATGATATCTATACTCTCAAATTTTCAAGGGACATAATGTGGATACCAAAAGAGGCTCTCCTACATTGCCTCAATGTCTGGTCTCACATTTAATGCAGCAAAAGCTAAGCCAAATGGTTGGTATGATATAGATTGTGCATAAGGTAATAGGCTCAAGCATGTAAATGGTTGAATACACTCTCTCTCTCGACAAGGAACATGCTTTTATAATTTGGGGAGAGAGGGAGATACATATCAATGACATGCATGATTTCATGTCATAACTTCAATTTTGCACCGCGTCCTTCAATTTAACATAATGGCCAACACTCTTGCAAAAATAAACAATTGAATGAACTTATTTTGCTTTCATTTCTATTAAATTTTAAGATGCAAATGACGTTGTGTACATGAACAAATAGTGTGCACCTTATTGTACTAAGCTACTTATGCATTATTGTATCAGGTGATGATGTAAAACATTGCTATGCTTGTGCACAAAACATAGATAGAGATGCAAGCAAGGCATCTAGAGAGAAACATAGATGGAAGGGTCAATCACATTTTTAATACTAAAATAAATCCGACTCATCTCTTTGAAATTGGAAGCTTTCCTGGTACATTGGAAAGTATGAGCCATAATCTTTTCATAACTCGACTTTTAGATATGAAAAGTTTTATAGCTACACAATATCCCACTTATGGGCCTTCATCTATAAAAGCTTGCTAGCTTACCCAGTTTGTACTTCTTAACTTGGTAGCATTTTTGTCAACCCTGAGTAGCTATGATGTGCACTACTACCTTGTCTTGCTCATAAGAAAGATAAAAGGATAGAAGCAAGTAAGAGAGTGGAGCAGAGACATTGAATCCAATGGTGTTCCTGTCATTGAAACCAATTCTAGAAGCCACTCCATTTTAAAAAAAAGTTTTATTATTACATTGACTTCTCTTAGCTTTCATCTCTTCACATCATGCTAAATTATCTAATCTCTATAATCAAGCTTGGTAGCATTGCTAGATCAAGGTAGACCAAAAGGAGAAATCTCTCTCTCTCTCTCTCTCTCTCTCTCTCTCTCTCTCTCTCTCAATACACACACACATACACATTTACCCCAATATAATAATTAGAGCACTCCTAAGTTTCTTGAACAAGGGTTAGCACCTCTTGAAAAATAATGTCTATGAGAAGCTTCCAATCTTGGCATCAAAGAATGCTTTGCAACATCTATTAAGAGGTTGTTTCATGCATCACTTTTATAAATGCGATGGACTATACGTGTAAGGAGAGAGTATTGATAGTGTTCCACTTGGAAGAGAAGATAGCCCTATGAGAATAGAGGCATTGTTTCCTTGGCCGCAGCAACACGCGGGTCACATACTGGTATATAATGGACTTAAAATTTTCAATGAAAGAGAGACTCTCCATGTGTCACACTCTGGTTCATTTGAAAGAAAACTTCAAGAAACATTTAATTTGAAATGCAAAAGTAAAGGGTAAGTACTAAAAAATGAAAAGACTTCTCTCAATTATGGCAATGTAAAGTAAAACAAGTGAAAGGGTCACGATGGCTTTCTAAAAAAATAAAAAAGTGATAAAGTTATTAGGTTGAGTTAAACAGGAAAGGATTGCCTTAGCTTAGCCTTGAGCCGGTTGAAAATTGAGTCGAGTCGTTGTAAACCATGATAAAGGCAAGAAAAACGATGAAATATATGAAAAAATAGTTCAATTTTTTTTTAAAATTTATGATAGTATTTCCAATTCGTTTCTTTGTGAGGAGGAAACTCAACCGAAGGCCGCTTAATAAAAGATATTTTTACAAATATTGACTAGAATTAATTTATAAAATGCAAGAAAAATGTGAAGCGGTGAAATGAAATGTGAAATAGCTCATCAATATGTGTGTGTGTATGTATTTGTGTATCTATAGAACTTACTAGAATTATGCAAGGTGAAACTTCACTTTAACATTCTAAAACCATAAAATGCAAGAAAAGTCAAGACATGTCAGGATGTGAAATGAAAAATGTGATATAAAAAGATACATTTACTATTTTAAAATTAAAATAACATTTAAGGTAAGTCTCAATCATCACAAAAAACATTGAAAGTATTCCTAATCCAACTCTCCTCTAATGCTTTTTTTAAAAACCATAAAAGACTTAGTACTCTATATATATTTATAATTATAATATTTACTACTTTTGTTTTTGAAAGTAGGGTTCTACTTTGCATTTTGAAGGCCATATAGAGCTTTTCATTTCTTTCTACACAAATGCAAACCTAACTCTTTTCTTTCTCCGTATAGAATCATCAATTGCCATAACTCACTTCGATAATGGAGCTTCAAAAAATGTCAAACTTTTAAAGCTTTCACGTATCGCATAATGTTGAACTAAAACCTCTCACTTGGTATGTCCATGTGCCATCTTCCTTCGAGTTTTGAGTATGTGCATATTGCACGTTGTAACTTTGCGCAAAGGGCCAGAGTCAGATGGCCTTGGAGTCGAACTACCTATATTTAATGTGGAAGAACATGAGAGTGCAGAGAGAGTGCAGAGAGAGAGAGAGAGAGAGAGAGAGGGGGGGGGGGGGGGGGGGGGGGGAGGTCTTGACAAATAGAGATTGCAAAAAATATATATATAAGGATTTAAAAATAAATAAAGGGTACAATAAAACTCTTTCGGATTTGAGGTCAAAATTTGAAGAATTGATGGTATTTACACTAATACTTGCAAAATCTTTCCGATTTTGTCAAGGCAAGCTTGGGCTTTAGCTGAAAGTTTGTAATATTATTGTTAAAAATACACTAACCTTGGTTTTTAGCAAACGTTGGGAATCTCCAATAGCCCCAGGACATGACGGATGTAGAAAAGTTGACTTCCTAGTACATCCACAATCACTCTCTTACCATCGCAAGGACATGCTATGCCAAGAGAGGAGGGACATTTGTTAAAAATATGTTACACATGGGGCATCAATGTGTGTGTGTATGTGTGTGTGTTGGGGGGGGGGGGGGGGGGGGGGTGCATGTGTGTGTGTGTGTGTGTGTGTGTGTGTGTGTGTGTGAGAGAGAGAGAGAGAGAGAGGAGGAGGAGGAGAAGAAGAAGAGAAGATAATTTTAACGTCGTAGGAACTATCCCAAAAAAACTTAAATATCTATCCGACGAGGAGAGTTAAAAATCTATCAGGGCATCAATGTGTGTGTGTGTGTGTGTGTGTGTGTGTGTGTGTGTGTGTGTGTGAGAGAGAGAGAGAGAGAGAGAGAGAGAGAGAGAGAGAGAGGAGCCTTTGAAGCATCCATGTGTCATTTAAAGAGTGACTCTATTTTTTCTTTTGAAGGCCATAAAGAAACTCCATACCTCAAATTTGATGGGTGACATTGATACTTTATCTAAAGAGATTCAGGAAATCCAAGCTCTCAACGCTTCCACACATCACACAAATATATATATATATATATATATATATATATATATATATATATATATATATATATATATATATATATATATAGAGAGAGAGAGAGAGAGAGAGAGAATTCAAACCCACTAAAAAAAAACTCCAACAGAGTTCAGATCCACTTGGCCAAGACAAGAGAGAGAGAGAAGGAGAGAGGTTTTAATGTCTTAGGAACACATCAAGAGACCTCAAAGCTCTATCTGACCACTCTTGAACTTAAAACCTAGTATTTAAGAGGTGTCATGTTCTCTAAACTTTCTCTCTTGTAAAAGTATTGTTCATGCCAAATTAACGAAGTACCATGTTTATGTTGCTACCATCAATTAAGTTCACCCGCTATGCTCACAAAGTAACCTCGCAAAAGTGCTTTATCTAATTTTCTAATTCCTCTACTCTCAAAGTTCATAGGCCATTTCCATTACATAGGTATCAAAGCAAGTGGTTTCTTTTTTCTTGCTTAAGAAAAGAGGTCCTTAAGTAGCCTATAAATGGTTGATTTTGTTAATTATATTAGGGTAAGTGGGAATGGGATCTATATCGGTTTTGTTGAGCCCACTATGTGGGATATGGTGCACACCTCGGAATCTTTGGTTTTAATAATGGAGTCTTTTTAGACTTGCCTACGACATTACCATTATTGAGCCATAATAAGTCCAAAAGGAGCTATCCCTCGACAACTCTGCTATGTTAGATCCACTCCACTACTCTCTATAATTAACCAATTCGAGCCATGGGTGTAGATGCTTAAGTACTGGTTTCAAAAGCTAAGAGAAGTAGCAACTAAGGTTTAGAATTGCCAAAGAATACACTAAGTAAACACAAAAAAATTGTTAACATGGCTGACAATAACCAAGAGAGTAGAATGAACATTGATTTTGCACATGAAGGTGCTAATGATGATGCCCCCATGTTTGTTGATTATCTTGTTACTAGGTTGCAACAAGCTATGGACAACTCCACTTTGCAAGTTGAAGTTACTCAACAACTTCGTGCTTATGGAATTTCCTTTCCTCTCCAAGAAGAGAGAGAGCTTAGGAGGCCTCTTGATGAGACTCCCAAAAGAAGACTTTCTCCCATACAAGAGGAGGAGTCCAAAGAACAAGAAAGTAATAAATCCCTAAGTTCCTCCGAAGATGTGGCTCCACGAAGATGCCGGACTAAACGATTTCCAACTCCTTCGAAGAGGAAACGGTCAACCCATAGTCCTCCTCCTCATCACTCCAAAAGGAAAGAGAGGAAACAAAGGAAGAAAAGGACAAGAAAGAGGTCACCCTCTTCTCCTTCTTCTTCACCTACTTCCTCTTCCAACGAAAGCTATAGCTATTCTCCTAGAGAATACAAGAGGGGAGGACATCGCAAATCTTGCCCTGCATGGCAAAGGTCACAAAAAGCTCAAGAAGTTCAAAGAGGGAAAAAAGAGTATCTCTCTTCTCACCTATGATGGCACATTTGGTGCTACCAACAAAGTATTGGCCTTCATCAAGCAATTTGATGCGGCCTTTGGAGACGAGGGCTTCATAGAGTCCTCCAAGCTACACCATGTAGCTATGCACTTCCAAAAGTCGGCTCGTCAATGGTGGGCTAGCCTTTGTGGAAACGACGAAGCCCCAAAGACATGGAAAACTCTACAAGTTTCCATCATGAAGCAATTCCTTGCAAGCGACGCAAATGACAAAGTGCTCACCGAATGGTGCACTTTGAAGCTTCTCTCTCACGAGTCTATCCACAAATATGTGGACAAGTTTTGGGATTTACACCTCAAGGCTACTGTCTTTCAAAAGATAGACTTCGCCAAGCAAAAGCAATAATTATGTGCGGGATTACCTGAAGAGATGGCCGAGTACGTCAACTCCCAACGGCCTAGTTCTATCACCGAAGTAATTCACCACACTATGGTTGCTTTGCGCATCAATTTCCAGCAAGGGGCTAGATGAAATGTCAAACCCATGGAAAGCAAAGACAAAAGTGATGCAATGGGGAAAACCAATGCCCAAAATTCTTTCCAAGGCCATTTCAATGACAACAACAATCGGTCCAAGGAGAAGGAAGTTTACAAAGGTAAAAACAAACTCTCTCCTGAAGAGCTTGAAGCGTTTCGCAAGGACCACAAATGTTTTAAGTGTGGGGAGAAACGACACGACTATCGTTCTTGCCCCAAGAGAAATGCTCGCAATGAGACTCCTAGAGCTTCCACCATCGAAGCTCCAAAAGAGGATGCTCATTGGAAAGGTTCGCCTCTCTCCTATGCTTGGGGAAAGGTGAGGGAGCATGATGCCTTCATTTTGTTTGACCCTGGCACTACTCACAACTTCATATCAATGGAGTTACCCACCAAGTTGGGCATTCAAGCTTTTGAGATGGGAGATAGTGCGATCGACACAGATTTCAAGGGACAGCAAGCCTCCGTTACTCCCTTAATTGGGAAATTGAGGCTTCATGTCCAAAGCTATGTCAACAAAGAAGACTTGTTTATCTCTCCTCTCCAACATGAGGATGCTATCCTAGGGGAACCATGGCTAAACTGCATGGCTGCCAACATGAAGTTCCTTGAAAGGAGAATCTACTTCACCTGTAGGAAAGAATATGTATATAGATGCTAGTGAGTCTGGTCATACTATACCCTTGTAACTCCTCTTGCTCTTGATAAATCAATGAAGAGCTCAGTTTCTATGTACATGATTTTTGTCAAAGAGTCCCTAAAACGTGCCAATGTTTCATCAAATGTAAATGTTAGGAATCAAAAAGAGTTAGACTTGTCTAATTTTCTAAAAGGATTCCAAGATGTGTTCATTGATGATATCCCTATGGACTTGCCTTTAAGACAAGGATATGATGACCATCAAATTGAGCTCCTACCAGGAAGCTCACCGCCTAACAAGCCTCCTTATTGAGCTTCCAAGCTCAACAAGAGGAGATCATGAGGCAAATACAAGAACTGGTAGACAAAGGGATGGTGAGGCCTAGCTCCTCTCCCTTTTGTTCTCCAGTCATTTTAGTGCAAAAGAAATATGGTACATACCGCATGTGTGTGGGCTATCATGCACTAAACCATATCACTATCAAAAACAAATTTCCTGTACCTCGGGTAGAAGGTCTGTTTGATAAGCTACAAGGTTCTACCTACTTCAATAGGATTGAACTTAAAAGTGGCTACCATCAAATAAAGGATAGTGAATGAAGATATCCTAAAGACCGCATTTCGTACAACATTTGGCCTTTATGAATATCTAGTCATGTCTTTTGACTTGACTAATGCACCAGACACGTTTGATCATTTAATGGACAAAATCTTTGAACCCTAATGCAAATTCATTGGGGTGTTCTTTGATTATATTATCATCTACTCCAACTCCTTGGAGGAACACAAGCAACAATTTCAAGTGATTTTTTAAGCATTGTGGGAGAACAAGCTTTTTCTCAATCAAAAGAAAAGCGATTTTTTCCTTCAAGAGATTTAATACTTAGGTAATATTATCTCTTTAGATGGTATCCGTATGGATCCATCAAAGTTGGAGGTAATAAAAGCATGGCCTAATCGAAGGAATCTACATGAGCTAAGAAGCTTTATTGGTATGTGTGCATACTATAAATGCTTCGTAGCAAAATTCTCTCAAATAGCAGGACCCTTACATGACTTAACAAAGAAGAACGTTAAGTATTCATGGACTGCTAAGGAGCAAAATGTTTTTGATAAGTTCAAAGAGAAGCTTACCTCCCAATCAGTCATAATGCTTCCGGACCTCTCAAAGCCATTTGAGACCCAATGTGATGCTTATGGTGATTGCCTTGGAGCAATCTTGCTTCAAGAAGGGCATGCCATAGCATATGAGAGCGGAACTCTCAATACGAACGAACGGTCTGAGGCATTCATGAGAAAGAGATTTTAGTTGTTCTACATGCCCTAGACACATGGAAGCACTATCTATTGAGGACTCCATTCATTTAATGAACAGACCATCAAAGTCTCAAGTACTTCATGATCCCAGATTTTCAAACACAATGGATTGCCAGCATCCATCGTGTCAGATAGAGATCCTAGAATGACCCGTGAATTTCTGGAAAGGTCTCTTTGAAAATCTAGGTACAAGATTGAATTTCTCTTAAGCCTATAAACCACAAACGGATGGCCAAAGTGAGATAGCCAATCTTACAATTCTTGATCTACTAAAGACCTATGTTACAGAAGTAGATCAAGTCTCACAATGGGAAAAGTACTTACCTCTTGTAGAGTATGTGAACAATAATATTGTCCATACTTCTACGGGAAAGCACCTTAAGAAATCATAGAGGGAAGACCTAAAAGTCCCTTGCTAATTAAAGTACATGGGAAGATATTCGCTGTCGATGAGTATAATCGTGAGCTGCAAGAATCTTTTCAAAAGATTAAGGAGGCTATATCCATCTCTTAACAAAAGCAAAAAGCTGACAAGCACAGAAGGGCCTTAACATTCGAAGAAATGATTGGGTCTTACTTAAGTTTCCAAGGCTCGATTGAGGCAAATGACGGGCAAAAATCCTACGGGCCATCAAAAGTATTATGGTAGACTAGCAAAAAGATACTATGGTCCTTTTCAAATTTTTAAGCCAATCAATGAGATGGCTTATCAACTCAAGTTGCCCAACCATTGGCTCATACACAAAGCTTTTCATGTGAGCCTACCTAAACCCAACAAAGGAGAGCCACCAACTGAATCAATTATTGAAGACCCTCCCGAAATTGAAGATCAAGAAGAGGTGCTACAACCCGAAGCTATACTTTGGCATGAAGACAAGGTACTACATCATGGTAAGACTATCCGACGGTATATTATTAAGTTCAAAAATTATCCTTTTGAAGATGTTAGATGGATGCAAGGAGTATAGCTTAAGGATAGTACGAACCTTGTCAATGCTTACAATGCTACATTAGAGTAAGGAAATGGGCATGTTTCTTTTAAATGATCAATGTTTTTGTCTTATAAGACTAATTCTCTTTTTATTGTGCAAAAATCTAAGTAGAATGCATACTTAGAATCATGTTTGTGATGACGACGTCTCTCAAACACCAAGTATAATTTGTCACTCTATTGGGAGAATGAAATGGACTAAAGAGCATACATGCTTGCGGCAGCTATGTCTCCCATGTTGGAATGATGTTGTAGGGTAAAAAGAGATCCTCTACTTGCTAAGAAAATTTGACTAATGACTAAGACTTTATCTCTTCTACTTCATAGTCGAGGACGACTATGATTTCAAGAGAGAGTTAATGTCATAAAATCAAATATCTAACCAACCCAAATGATTTTCTCATAATAAATTGATCATTTAATGTGGGATAGTAAACGGGAATAAAGGTTTGAATATAGACACGTGCTTACAAATCTATCTCAACACGGGGACAATGGTAAAGGGGTCCAAATGAGAGATGGTCTGTCAGAGATCAAGACTAGCTAATGGAGCTTAAATCTTAGGGTTACCTTCATTAAAGACCTCCAAAGGTTAGTGTTAAAAGTCCTTTGACCTTAGGCAAGCTAAGGCTGAGCTTGAGGTGGGAACCCGACCTAAGCTTGAGGTGCTTGTCGTGCTTGCTGACTAAGGTGCTTGAGGTACTTGTCATGCTTGCAGACCAAGGTGCTCGAGGTGCTTGATGACTAAGATCCTTGTCATGCTTGATGACGAAGGTGCTTGAAAAGCTTCCCACACATGGGGAGTAACGTGCTTGATTCAAAAAGAGACCCTACAAAGGAGGGGGAAAGCCCCAAAGTTAGGGGAATCTTTGACTTATTAACCTCCCACTCACCCAAAGGGCACCCCCTTTCTCAAGGGGCACAAGGACACATGTCAGACTCTCCCTATGCTAGCCACATGGTGTGCTTGAATCCTATTGGCTTGGCTAAAGAGGGGTCCAATGAGCTTCTAGTTCAATTCAACAAATACGAGGTAATCATTGATGGGTTTCCCAATCATAGCTAAATAGATTGGAGTTGCATGTACCTCTTATTAAGAAAGAGAGGCAAACTCCTTTGAAAAATGTAGTAATGAGGTAAGAGCCACTATCTTTCATTGGGATGTGTGTGTGTGTGTGTGTGTATGTGTATTTTCTAACAACACCATTTGTGCAAGGCATTTAATATGAGAAGGCATTAGCATACTTTCTTACATTCGTGATAGTGGGTTACATGAGAGAAAACATACATGGGAACGTGGTTCTTAGGGGTCTAGACTTGCACATGCCTAGCACTTTTGTGATAGGCTTTCTCGAGGAAGAGGAAGTTGGTTAGAGACCCCTTCCCAATGGGAATCAATTGGGAAGGGGTTCATTACTCAACGTGATCATGCGAAGTTCACTTAGGAATGACAGCATTCATGTTGTGTTCACTGTTCATGCCATGTTCACTTGGCGTTCACAACGAGTTCACTTGGTGTCTAATTTCATGTGATTCACTCGATGTTCACTCGGTGTTTAATCCAAGATCAGAGTATACACACCCAATCTTGTTGCTTCAAAGAACGAGGACCATTGGTCCCACCTCCCCCTTCAATTTTTAGGCTTGCCTCGGACGCGTGTTGCTGCCAGATTGTTTCGAACACACACTAGTTCCCTACTCACTCCGCTCCGTTTCTATTAAGTGGAATCTATTGAATTCCATCCACTCTTAGCCCCACCTCAATCCTCTCTAAGCATCACCAAGCCCCCTCCCCTTCCTGCACTCCTCGAGAGCCCTCTTGTTACATTGAGTTGTGCACAACACCCTCCTGCTACACATTGTGCTGGATAGGATTTGGGAGAGAGAAAGAGTGATAGAATGTGTTTCTAACTTTGTAGACATGAAGCATAGAGGGAGAGATGCATCGAATCATTGCCCCATCCCCACATAGAAAGACTCATAATGCGAATTCATCACGTCTACCACCACTGTCCATGTTGCCCCCACCCATGCCTCCTCATGGCAGAGGGAACCCTTTGTGGCCCTCCCCGGCCCCCTCCCTGGTCTTGCCCAGCTCATAGTGAAGGATGGGCGACTATTGCTATAGTTTAACAACAAAAAGACAGAGAGAGTCATCTCTTTGTCTGGCACACGTCTGCACTTGGGGACCTCTGGTCTCCTATATACCATATCTCACCTCGTCCTCATGCATCGCACGAGCTCCTATCGACGCATGTCATCTCTTTCTCTCTCTGGCCTTCACATACACGCCCCCCTTTTTTTCATCAAACCTACGTGAGCAAATATTTCCTAGCCTAATAAGGTCGTTTGCACCACCTACTAGTTCTAACTCCTGCCTTTGCAGTTGTCAAGTTGTAGAGTCCTAGTTCAAACAGAGGCGATTGAGGCAAACGACAGGCAAAAATCCTACGGGCCATCAAAAGTATAATGCTAAACTAGCAAAAAGATACTATTGTCCTTTTTAGATTCTGAAGCCAATCAATGAGATGGCTTATCAACTCAAGTTGCCCAACCATTGGCTCATACACAAAGATTTTCATGTGAGCCTACTTAAGCCCTGCAAAGGAGAGCCTCCAAGTGAACCAATTGTTGAAGATCCTCCCAAAATCGAAGATCAAGAAGAGATGCTACAACCCAAAGCTATACTTTGGCATGAAGACAAGGTACTACGACATGGTAAGATTATCCGACGGTATCTTATTAAGTTCAAAAATTATCCTTTTGAAGATGTTAGATGGATGCAAGGAGTACAGCTTGAGGATAGTATGAACCTTGTCAATGCTTACAATGCTACATTAGAGTAAGCAAATGGAAATGTTTCTTTTAAATGATCAATGTTTTTGTCTTATAATACTAATTCTCTTTTTATCGTGCACAACTTTAAGTAGTATGGATACTTAGAATCATGTTTGTGATGACGACGTCTCTCAAACACCAAGTAGAATTTGTCACTCTATTTGGGAGAATGAAATGGACTAAAGAGCCGACATGCTTGTAGCAGCTATGTCTCCCAAGCACCAAATGGAATAGTCATCCATCTTGGAATGATGTTGTAGGGTAAAAAGGGATCCTCTACCCGCTAAGAAAAACTGACTAATGACTAAGACTTTATCTCCTCTACTTCATAGTCAAGGACGACTATGATTTTAAGAGAGAGATAATGTCATAAAATCTATTATCTAACCAACCCAAATGATTTTCTCATAATAAACTGATCATTTAAGGTGGGATAGTAAACGAGAACAAGGGTTACAATATAGAATTGTGCTTACGGATCTATCTCAACACAGGGCCAATGGTAAAGGGGTCCAAATGAGAGATGGTATGTCAAAGAGCAAGGCTAGCTAATGGAGCTTAAAAGATCTTAGGGTTAGATTCATTAAAGACCTCCAATGGTTAGTGTTAAAAGTCCTTTGACCTTAGGCAAGCTAAGGTTGAGCTTGAGGTGGGAACCCGACCTAAGCTTGAGGTGCTTGTCGACTAAGGTGCTCGGGGTACTTGTCGTGCTTGCTGACTAAGGTGCTTGTCATGCTTGATGAGCAAGGTGTTTGAAAAGCTTCCCATGCAAACGCAACAAACTAGCAATCAGATTTTTGCAAACGCAGCAAACTAGCAAAATTCAGATGACCAAAACGTGCATGCCAAGTTTTGCATCTGAAATAGCCCTTGAATCTGCAACAGCATTTGCAAAATTTTGTCAACACTTGTCATACAAAGTGAGCTTATCTACAACCCACATCACAAAAGGCCAGATGCAACAATTTCATCACCAAAACTGAGATCGTGAACTGTACATCTGTCATCCACAAATTTGACTATAAGTCCAAGTCTAGCAAGTGCGGATACAGACAAGAGATTCTTCTTGATCCCAGGTACATAAAGTGCATCCACAAGGGTGAAGGAACTGCCATTTGCAGCAGTAAGCACAATCTTTCCAACTCCCTGAACCGGATAAGAGGCATTGTTGGCACAAGTGACTGAATTCCCATGAGGGACAGACTCGAGAGAGGTAAACAATTCACGATGTGAGGTAATGTGCTTTGTAGCACCACTGTTGAAATACCACACATGTGAATCTACAGCAACTGACAAGCATGCATCATGGACAATAGGATTGTAAGTGCACTCTACGCTAAAAGCCCATTCTGCATCAACATTAGCATCACAGTCTCCTTTCACAAAAAACTCAACAATGGCTGCATTTGTAGTGGAACCACCCTCTTTCTTCTTAGCCTCTTTGGCCTTCAACTTAGGAAACGACTTGATCAAGTGATCATTAGCTTTACAATAATGGTAACGCATCTTCTTTTTGCCCTTACCGCCAGAATTTCCAGACGAAGTGCTGCCAGCAGAAGTATTAGGGCAGACGCCCTTTGACACAAGAACATGTTGCATCATATAAGCCCACATAGAGTAATTGTCTCCATCCAACATGTCCTCAGCAGCAAACATCTTGAACACATTTGTGTTGTTGTTGTCAGCCATGGTAAATGCTGCAGCTGATGTAAAAACTGCCCGAAAATAGGAGAAACGGAGCGGGAACAACACGTGCTTTATAGCACGAACTGTAGAAGATTGTAAGGCACCTGTTATGCAGAAAATGGCACTGACAAAAATTTTGCACAAAATGACGAAATTGCCTGTAGTGGGAACGGAGGCCGAAATGAGCCTGAATCAAAAAACTGAGCAGACCAAGCTCTACGAGCGCTCCCAAAATATTTGTCGACCTGCGAACGCCTACCAAACCTCATTGAAATCGGAGAAAGTGAGCAAGCGTGTGCTGGAGCAGTTGGCGACTAAGCCCGAGAGGACGCAACCTGCTCTGATGCCAATTGTTGGAATTAGGGTTGCAGAGAAACGAACACAGCTTGGAGAAGATGAAGGAAGCTCAAAGCACACAATAGAGAGTGTATTACTTAGTGTGCAATGGAAAGATAGATAGCCCTAGAGTGATGGGCGTATATACAATGCACGGGGGGAAAAACCTCCTAAAGAGGGAAAAAATGCCCCGGTGGTCCTAGTGTGTTCATACACAGCACTACAACATGTATATGGTAACAAGAGAATGTGTTTCTACCTTGTAGACCTAAAGCATAGAGGGAGAGATGCATCGAATCATTGCTCCATCCCCACATAGAAAGACTCATAATGCGAGTTCATCACGTCTACCACTGCCCATGTTGCCCCCACCCATTCCTCCTCATGGCACAGGGAAGCCCTGTGCAGCCCTCCCCAGCGGCCCCTTCCCTCGTCCTGCCCACCTCATACCGAAGGATGGGCGACTTTCGCTATAGTTTAACGACAAAGAGACGGAGAGAGTCATCTCTTTGTTTGGCACACGTCTTCACTTGGGGACCTTTGGCCTCCTATATACCATCTCTCACCTCATCCTCGTGCATCGCACGAGCTCCTATGGACGCACGTCGTCTTTCTCTCTCTCGCCTTCACGTGCCACGCCCCCCTTTTTTTCATCAAACCTACGTGAGCATCTCTTTCCTATCCTAATGAGGTCGTTTGCACCAGCTACTAGTTCTAACTCCTGCCTTCGCACTTGTCAAATTCCAGACTTCTAGTTCAAACAGGGGTGATTGAGGCAAACGACAGGCAAAAATCCTACGGGCCATCAAAAGTATTATGCTAAACTAGCAAAAAAATACGATGGTCCTTTTCAAATTTTGAAGCCAATCAATGAGATGGCTTCTCAACTAAAGTTGCCCAACCATTGGCTCATACACAAAGATTTTCATGTGAGCCTACTTAAGCCCTACAGAGGAGAGCCTCCAAGTGAACCAATTATTGAAGACCCTCCCAAAATCGAAGATCAAGAAGAGATGCTACAACCCGAAGCTATACTTTGGCATGAAGACAAGGTACTACGACATGGTAAGATTAACCGACGGTATCTTATTAAGTTCAAAAATTATCCTTTTGAAGATGATAGATGGATGCAAGGAGTACAACTTAAGGATACTATGAACCTTGTTAATGCTTACAATGCTACATTAGAGTAAACCAATGGACATGTTTCTTTTAAATGATCAATGTTTTTGTCTTATAAGACTAATTCTGTTTTTATGGTGCACAAAGTTAAGTAGTATGCATACTTCGAATCATGTGTGTGATGACGATGTCTCTCAAACACCAAGTAGAATTTGTCCCTCTATTTGGGAGAATGAAATGGACTAAAGAGCATACATGCTTGCAACAGCTATGTCTCCCAAGCACCAAATGGAATAGTCATCCATCTTGGAATGATGTTGTAGGGTAAAAAGGGATCCTCTTCCCGCTAAGAAAAATTGACTAATGACTAAGACTTTATCTCCTCTACTTCATAGTCAAGGATAGTATGAACCTTGTTAATGCTTACAATGCTACATTAGAGTAAACAAATGGACATGTTTCTTGTCGACTAAGGTGCTCGAGGTACTTGTCGTGCTTGCTGACTAAGGTGCTCGTCGTGCTTGATGAGGAAGGTGTTTGAAAAGCTCCCCATGCATGGGGAGTAAGGTTCTTGAGTCAAAAAGAGACCCTACAAAGGAGGGGGAAAGCCCCAAAGTTAGGGGAATCTTTGACTTAACCTCCCACTCACCCAAAGGGCACCGCCTTTCTCAAGGGGCACATGGACACATATCACACTGTCTCTATGCTAGCCAAATGGTGTGCTTGAATCCTATTGGTTGGGCTAAAGAAAGGTGCAATGAGCTTCTAGTTCAAGTCAACAAATATCTAGGTATTTTCAAGCTCTCTCCCTCAAAGGGGGAGTAAGAAGGACACTTGTCCAAAGACTACCATGTGCTTGAAATGCATCGTGCATGTGATTGGTTAGGGGGAGAGAGGTCCAATAAGCTTCCAGCTTGAACAAAAATTGGGGCTCTCCCAAAGAAAGCAAGGGGTATGCTTGGGGGTATACACTTCTCACACACTCATTTTTTTCAAGTATTCTCACTTGGTGAAAGTAGAGGAACTCCATCTCCTTCTCAAAGCTTATTGAGAAGTGAGAGCCTACACCAGCACTCTTGGCTATGGAATGCAAATCCAACCAAGAGCCATGCTTCAATGCTTAAGCTTGCCATCTTTTCCACCTTCATTATTATGCTATTATGTATGCTAGCAAGAAGAGTGATGAGAAGTGAGGAACTATTTCTTTCTCCTATGGAATGTTTCTTCTTCCTTTTCCCTACCCTCATTCCTCGCTAGCTCTCTCCACCTTCCAAGGTGTTTGACGCCTTGGGATAGTTAATGCTTTCTACAAAGTTTATGTTATGCTCGTGATGCACGAAGCTTTCCATCTTCATTGCAGCACCTAGGTCACAAGGAACACAAAGATTGTATTGTACCGAGTCTCTCTTTATGGGAGAAACTATAATACAAATGCCTATTGGAGGGGGGGACTGGCTCCGCATAAATCCGGTCCTCAACACTTGTCATGTTCTCTAAACTCTCTCTCTCGCAAAAGTATTGTTCATGCCAAGTTCACTAAATACCATGTTTATGTTGCTACCCATCAATTAAGCTCACACGATATGCTCACTAAAGTGCTTTATCTAATTTCCTAACTCTGGTACTCTCAAAGTTCATAGGCCATTTCCATTACATCACTTGTGCAATAAAATGTGCACAAACACAATCAATGTTTGATACATTCAATTAAGCACGTAATATAAGGTAATCAATATTTAATACATTCAATTAAGCACGTAATACAAGGTAATCATTGATCGGTTTCCCAATCATGGCTAAATAGATTGGAGTTGCATGTACCTCTTTTTAAGAAAGAGAGGCAAACTCCTCTCAAAAAAGTAGTAATGAGGTAAGAGCCACAATCTTTCATTGGGATATGTGTGTGTGTGTGTATTTTCTAGCAACACCATTAGTGCAAGGAATTTAAGATGAGAAGGCATTAGCATACTTTCTTACATTCGTGATAGTGGGTTACATGAGAGAAAACATACATGGGAACATGGTTCTTAGGGGTCTACACTTGCACATGCCTAGCACTTTTGTGATAGGCCTTCTCGAGGAAGAGCAAGGTTATTAGAGACCCCTTCCCAATGGGAATCAATTATTCCCATTGGGAAGGGGTTCATTACTCAACGTGATCGTGCAAAGTTCACTTGGGAATGACAGCATTCACGTTGTGTTCACTGTTCATGTCATGTTCACTTGGCGTTCACAACGAGTTCACTTGGTGTCTAATTTCACGGGGCTCACTCGATGTTTAATCCAAGATCAGACTATACACACCCAATCTTGTTGCCCCAAAGAACGACGACCATTGGTCCCACCTCCCCCTTTAGTTTTTAGGCCTGCCTCGGATGCGTGTTGATGCCATATTGTTTCAAACACACACTAGCTCCCTACTCACTCCGCTCCGTTTCTATTAGGTGGAATATAGTGAATTCTATCCACTCTTACCCCCACCTCAATCCTCTCTAAGCATTGCCAAGCCCCCTCCCCTTCCTGCACTCCTTGAGTGCCCTCCTACTACATTGAGTCGTGCACAACACCCTCCTGCTACACATTGTGCAGGATAGGATTTGGGAGAGAGAAAGAGTGAGAGAATGTGTTTCTACCTTGTAGACCTCAAGCATAGCGGGAGAGATGCATCGAATCATTGCTCCATCCCCACATAGAAAGACTCATAATGCGAGTTCATCACGTCTACCACTGCCCATGTTGCCCCCACCCATTCCTTCTCATGGCACAGGGAAGCCCTGTGCAGCCCTCCCTGGCGGCCCCTTCCCTCGTCCTACCCACCTCATTCCGAAGGATGGGCGACTTTCGCTATAGTTTAATGACAAAGAGACAAAGAGAGTCATCTCTTTGTCTGGCACACGTCTGCCCTTGGGGACCTTTGGCCTCCTATATACCATCTCTCACCTCATCCTCATGCATCGCACGAGCTCCTATCAACGCACGTCGTCTCTTTCTCTCTCGCGCCTTCATGTGCCACGCCCCCCTTTTTTTCATCAAACCTACGTGAGCATCTCTTTCCTAGCCTAATGAGGTCGTTTGCACCACCTACTAGTTCTAACTCCTGCCGTCGTACTTGTCAAGTTCTAGACTTCTAGTTCAAACAGAGGCGATTCAGGCAAACGATAGGCAAAAATCCTACGCGCCATCAAAAGTATTATGCTAAACTAGCAAAAAGATACTATGGTCCTTTTCAAAATTTGAAGCCAATCAATGAGATGGCTTATCAACTAAAGTTGCCCAACCATTGGCTCATACACAAAGATCTTCATGTGAGCCTACTTAAGCCCTACAAAGGAGAGCCTCCAAGTGAAGTGTTGGTGGTCATAGCACAGCGCGCAACCCACCGACATAATGTCAATCCGGTGGATCGGAACCCGGCTAGTGCATGGAGGCATGGATGCACCTAATGTGACGGAATGAGGACTCTAGGAAGAGGGGTAAAGCAAGAGAGGAGAAGAGGGAAAGCCGATGAAGCAAGATCTATGCACACACACTCTCAATCTACACTCTAACTCTCTAATCATGCAGACAATGGTGTATCCCTTTGCTCTAATCTCAAGCACACACACACTCTAATCACACATTAAGCATACACAAAGAAGCCTAACGAGAGAAATGTATGCAGCCCACATACACACACACATGTGAAGCAAGAATTCTCAAACAAGAGGGAAAACTTGAGAGAGAAGAGAAGATTAACACTAATCATACACCATTAACACACATAAGCTTGAAAGACAAGAGAAAGTAGAGAGAACTTAGCTTCCATTAATCCCAATGACTACTACATATGCTGTGGAAGATCCAAGCTCCATAGCCACTCCTCTTCTTCTTCTCCACACTCCCTCACACTCTCTTCTCTAAGAATGCCCTTTCACATCTTGTGAATTGACTTATATACAAGGGCTTTTAAAAATGGGCGGCCGGCCAAAAAATGTATAACATGCTGCAGGTATCTAGGCTCATCTAATCATCAATGTACAACTTGGAACCCATTGTGGAGCCCGTAAATACAAAAAATATATGCATACACATATGTGTACACACTAATGGAAGCATAATGCATATTGTTGACGCTCGCCCGTCTCAACACTCTCCCCTCCCGAAGCTTTGTCGTCCCCGACAAAGCCATGTCGTGGTAGATGCTTGAGAAAGAATGTGCCTGCAAAAAGAAAAAGGTGGATGAGGTAGCAAGCTCAAATATATGGTGATAAGGCATAAGGAAAAGGCAAAGCACATGTAGTAATGAGTAAATGCAAATAATTATGAAATGTTACACTGCTGTGAAGGAAAAATAAATTGCACTTGCTGAAATTAATTAATCAAGAGTTTTGTTCTTATGAATGAGTCGATCAATTAGTTAGCTACGACTAAGGGTTAAAACATTTACTCTAGTACTAGCTAAGTTAGTAAATTTATCCCAATGCAAGATTCCCTAATTATGTCTGTCATAGATTAGCTAACTAACTCGAAACAAAAGCTTGAATTTTTTATTTACTTGAAGCTCGATGGAAGTCTTTCTCATTTCATTTTTATTGCTTTTCATTTGTTATTTTTCACATTTTGCAAAATCATTTGACGTGTGTGCTTATTTGTATACCCGGGGCTTTTTGCTTCTCAAAGAAAAGCACCCACACTGGGAACCTCTAGGGCTCTAGTACCATAGGCAATACATGTGCGTGAAGTACCAAATCAAGCCAGGATTTCTCTTCCAACTTAAGCTTTTACACTTGTGGCACTTTTGTTTTTCTTCCATTTCCTTTGTATTTTCACTAGTGTTCTTTGTTGTTTGGGTGAGAAAGCCTTTCTATGCTTAAAACACTCCTAAGGTTTCAAATACTCAAATAATTTTACCAACTAGGATTAGAAGTCAAGTAAATGAGTTAACCTAAAGTCACGGCCTCCTAACCTCAAGGCTCATCAATAAAACTAAACTCTAAGTCAATTAACTAAAGAAAGGACAAGTTTATACATCTTTAATGGTGGCAGATAACAAAACATAATTGAATGCACTTAATCAAACCAAGAAGAAGCCACAATCAACAAATATAAATGTACAAAACCATATGGCATAGGAAGGAGTACACGTGTGCATGGGCTCGATGAAGAGGTCGATGTCATGGAAGCTCCTCGTGTCTCGAGATACATCATGTCTACATGGTCGTCCAATCTCCATGGGCAAGCTAATGTTTGTCTACGTGCTGCATCAAAAGATCAACAAAAGCACTGTACCTCCGAGAGGTATGTCAGCAGCAAGATAAAATAACAAAAGTAATAGAATAATAAAATAAAACATCTAAGCTGGGGTCTAAAACCTGGATATCCATAGGGAAAAAACCCAAAAGGGAAAAAAGTGCCTGTAGTATATGCACATAAATCTAGTGCACATATCAATGTGTACAAATCCCAAATCTTGTGCAACTAGGAGTCAAGAGAGCTCTCACCATGAAGCATGATCTGCAATCTCTTAGCTCGATCTCTAATAGTCAAGGGCTGGCTAACACTTGCCTCCATATGTAAAGTCTGCTCAACAGCACAAGGAATGGTTGTAGTGGTGGGCATCAGCCTCTACTTGAATAGTTTGTGGAAGGCTCTTCGGTAGCCAAATCTGCAATGCTCGCGCTCTCATAGGGATGTCAGTCTGAGCTCTCCTAGCGTGTCTACGCGTGCATCTAGATCTAGGACATACTATCTGTTGTGAAGGTACCGACCTCTCTAGGGGTATTCTCATCTCTAGACATCTGGCTCGTGGAGGTCTCACTCTAGGGTATGATCTTGTATGCAATGGGTGTGCTACCGCTCGTGGCCTAGGTACCCAAACATGTCTTTGTCCCTCAAAGTAATCGTGTGCCTCAAGTGACCGTCTAGATGTGAGCCAACCATGTGAAAGTCCGTTGTCGGTCATATGGCTCTTCAAAAATATGATCGTGTCATCACAAGGTAAAAATCTATCATGTATCTCGTCACGGGGAACAAATACCTGTTGGGTTGTCCTGGAAGCTCTACGTGGAGAGCTACGTGCCTGATCTATCGTGTGTCGCTCCTCAGTGGCACTACTCATCGTCGAAGAGCCTCTGCCTAGAGAGGGCTCTACACATGGCTGAGATGCCTGTGTACGTGGTCTCCAAACAAGTCTAGCAAGCTCTATCGTATCCCTACATAGGGTGTCAATAGAGGTCACTCTAGTCCGTGTACGTCCATGTATCTCTGGTGTAACCTCTATCTTTGTGGTGACAATAACGTGGTCTCTAGGAACCTGATCTAGAAAAGTACGGGTCGTGGCTGGTCTCTGCTCAATCGGGTGATCTTATCGTGAATCGGCACTCGTAGATGGCACTAGGGCAACATCTATATGTGGTGGCTGCTCTCGCTGTGACTCACTGGCTATGACACCGCTATGCAAGCTAAAAGAGTGGGATAGCGATGCTGTCGGCTCTACATCTTCTCTCATAGAGGGATCTACTCTCGTAGATGGCTCTAGCTCGACAGCTATCTCTAAGGGCCTCTGTGAGGTCGTCAGATCCAAACAAGGATACTCAAGGGCAACTAGAATCTGTGGAGTGGTCTCATCTATAACAAAGCCATCAGAGTCACTCACTCTATGACTCTGTGAGATCTCTTGCTGTGTGCTGGAAGTCTCGTGGATAAGTGTGGTAGGTGGTGTAGGCTCGCTCCCTAACAATACTCTGACTGGGATATAGTCTTAGGGGCTCTACTTGTGGTGGCAGGCTAGGTGCTGGAGCTATCTCTCGTGGCACACTATCATCCTCATCTGGCATCTCCCAAGGTGGTAGAATACGACGTGACAAAAGAAGCCTAGGAGGTTATCTCTCTAGTGGTCTCGAGGACTCGGAGCTCTTGGTACCTGTGGAGCTAGCGTGGTCGTCGTGGGTAAACATAAATCATCATGTCTAAGTCGAGGGGAGTAGGGTAGACCTATAGTCAAAACATATATTGCATGATCGACTCCCTATAAACTCGCTCACGTGGATCTCCTATCAAATATGCAAGAAGGCAGGTTGAAGGATCTATGGATCCACCACTCGTCAGGCGTCTGTACCTACAACCAAGCTCATCTAGATAGATCACGGTCTGCTCAACTCTCTCAAGCTCCACTAGCCTAGGATGTGTCTATGTGTCTAGGCTGTCATTTGGGCGTGCTCGCTCAATGTCATAAAAAACAAGGGTCTCAATCAAGAGATACTGCTCTCCGAGATCATCATAAAAACTGCTCTATCGGCCTGTGGGTAGGCTCTCACAATCTGCCTAGGTGTAGACATCATGCGCTACGGGGTGGCTAGCCTCACAAAGGGGTGATCATAAGTGTCAACATAATATGCAACCCCTCGTGGAGATCGGCCTACTATATGCAAGATCTGACCGTCTATATCGCTCATGCTATCCCTAGTCTCTCTGGTCTCGGACAGTGTCTGAAGGGTGGGGGTCAGTGGTCTAGGGGCACTCGTATCTACAATGGGTGATCTACCGGGCCCTACCTCTGGTGCTCTCAATTGGGGTGATGTGGTCGTCATAGACTCTCTCGTATGCTCTCTAATCTGTGTCATCAAAGGGTGGCATGGGTCTCTAGATGGTGCAAGGTGTCGAGGTTGAGACTCTCTAAAGTACATGTCTCGAAGGCTCTGGGTCTCTATCTGTGGCTCACTCTGAGTGGTACACAAAGTGTTAGCAATCGCCGTGTACATCGCTCTAGACTCGTGATAGCTCGAAACGCTTGGCGGCAAATCAAGTCTAGGTGAGGAGAATCTTGGCTGTGGTTTCCTGAGTGATGTGGGTGGTGGCACTATGTCTAAAGGAGGTAAGGCACTCCTACTCGAAGTAGTGCGCTGGGTCGGTCGAGGATCGTACGGCAATCCACAAGTCAAAAAGTAAAGCTCAGTGCATGTGGTGCTCAGTAGCATCTGTCTTTAGGCTCGCCAACTAGTGTCACAACATCTGTAAATTGGCGTCTACTAGAAGTGCGACACTCTAATCGATATATGTGTTGAGCACTATCTATATAGATCACTCGAGGACCTACCCGCTGTGATGTAACCTACACGGGATGGTCGAAGGCCTCAAGGCAATCATCTGCGTGTACTAGCTCTATCTCCTCTAGCCTAATCAAATGGTCGACCACATACGTGGCGCGATAGTCATCTCTAAATGTGCCATCCCGCGTGTTGTCAGGAAGGACTCTCACCACCTGGAGGGTCTGTGTGGGGCCAAAGGAGGCGCGGCACTGAACAAAGAACTGTCCATATGTGTCCGTGTAAAAGGGCCGGCCTCTGTGCTCGCATACAAGTGTGAGCAATGTGTGCTCAGAGCACGAAGTGGTCATGGCCATCATATGTGCGCTCTCGGCATGTGATAGACCTCTAAACCTCGTCAACTCGTCGAATGTAGATTAAAAAAAAAAATTGCACTATATCGAGGTTTATGCGTACAATCGGACTCAAATCTGGCAAAACCTAACTCTCGGACGTATCTGCTCTAAATGTGTCTAATCGTTTGTACATGCGCGCGAGCACCGAGTATGTGGGGCGTGTGATGCGTGTGGAATATGTGTGAGAAGCAAAGAAAGAAAGAAAAAAAATCTTTAAAAAAATAAATTAATTTTTTTTTTAATTTTTTTAAAGGCCTTTTAAATTCGGACGCCCATGCAAATCAAATTTTGTTTTCTTGTGCTTTCACACTCTTGTTATTATCTTTGTTGACTTTGTTTCTCTTTCTCTCACCTAGATTCTTTCCTCACATGTCTCGTCTTTTGTTGACTTTACTCTCTTTCCACACACCTAAAAACAAGCATGCACATGTGCTTGACCCCTCACCCCCTTTGTTTGCTTGTGCACTACACTTTACACACACCCAAATTGAGGATGGTACACACCCCTCTTAAATGATGCACACACCTAAATCAAGTAAGTGCACACACACACCCAATTTAAGTAAATGCACACACTGTTCCGAGAAGTGAGACGTATGCGCATGCAAAGTTAAAAATAGGTCGTGAAGTGCGTACTCTCTCAATTTGGTTTTTTTTTTTTTTTTTTTGCAATTAACACTTCAAAATCACACCCAAAATCAAAATTTTATGCATTTTGCATTCAAATTAGGTCGATTTTTGCTTCTCTTTTTGCCTAATTTTGACTAAAAATTAGCAATAGAATTAAGCAAAATTAAGCATATACAATTAATCATCACACTTTGAACTTTGCAATTCATCCAATTTCACATCAATTTGCAATCAATTACAAGCCCAATTAAGTGTGCACACACAAGCATAATCAAGCACTAATCGCTAATCAATGTACACACATAATCTAGCAAAAATTGGGCAGCATTTCGATGCAAAATTGGCAATCGAAAACCATAAACCATATCAACATAATGACCGTAATCAATCAATGGTTTTGCATCAAACACATTAGCATCAAAATTGCCCAAAAACAAGCACCAATTTGTACACATTTGCCCTCACGTTGGCATACACTAGTGCACATAGATTTGCACCGATTAAGTGCACATAATCAATTCTCAAACCTGCACTTTAATTTCATATTGTAAAGTGGGTTAATGCACTCACATTACAACAAGAATCGCGTCGATTTCTCCACTCCAATTGACGATTACACACGTGTGTGTGTGTAGGCAACCGCTTCACCGCATCTCCACTTACAAGCACCAATCACAAAGCATCATGTGTAGCATCATTTTTCTTCAAATCAAACACATAATCATGAAAGAAAAACATCCAATTAGAGATTCATTCATGTATAGCACCAAGAACACACAAGATTAGTGAGTAATCAGACATCAAAATTAGCGTAAATCACCCATAATTACACACTTTCTAATCACTCAAATCATGCAAAATTGATGAATTTCAACCCGTAAGAGTGATGCACAAGCCTCTAATTAGGTAGATAAACATGTAAAACACTCCAATTGTTAGCGGATTAGTAGTAAATTAGTGATCAATTAGTGAAATTGAAGAGAAAACATGAAAATTACACACAACTTTTTTAACAAAATCTCATCACAAATCAACCATTCACCATCACCAGTACCTAATCCTAATGAAAATTAGAAACTCAAACCATCACACGGGTGATCCTCTAGCTTAGGCGCTCGATCCCCGATAGTGGATCCAATGTTGGCGATCATAGCACAGCGCGCAACCCACCGACATAATGTCAATCCGGTGGATCGGAACCCGGCTAGTGCATGGAGGCATGGATGCACCTAATGTGACGGAATGAGGACTCTAGGAAGAGGGGTAAAGCAAGAGAGGAGAAGAGGGAAAGCTGATGAAGCAAAGATATATACACACATACTCTCAATCTACACTCTAACTCTCTAATCATGCAGACAATGGTGTATCCCTTTGCTCTAATCTCAAGCACACACACTCTAATCACACATTAAACATACACAAAGAAGCCTAACGAGAGAAATGTATGCAGCCCACGTACACACACACATACACATGTGAAGCAAGAATGCTCAAACAAGAGGGAAAACTTGAGAGAGAAGAGAAGATTAACACTAATCATACACCATTAACACACGTAAGCTTGAAAGACAAGAGAAAGTAGAGAGAACTTAGCTTCCATTAATCCCAATGACTACTACATATGTTGTGGAAGATCCAAGCTCCATAGCCACTCCTCTTCTTCTTCTCCACACTCCCTCACACTCTCTTCTCTAAGAATGCCCTTTCACATCTTGTGAATTGACTTATATACAAGGGCTTTTAAAAATGGGCGGCCGGCCAAAAAATGTATAACATGCTGCAGGTATCTAGGCTCATCTAATCATCAATGTACAACTTGGAACCCACTGTGGAGCCCGTAAATACAAAAAATATATGCATACACATATGTGTACACACCAATGGAAGCATAATGCATGTCGTTGACGCTCGCCCGTCAACATGAACCAATTATTGAAGACCCTCCTGAAATCAAAGATCAAGAAGAGATACTACAACCCAAAGCTATACTTTGGCATGAAGACAAGGTACTACGACATGGTCAGATTATCGGACGGTATCTTATTAAGTTCAAAAATTATCCTTTTGAAGATGTTAGATGGATGCAAGGAGTACAGCTTAAGGATAGTATGAACCTTGTCAATGCTTACAATGCTACATTATAGTAAGCAAATGGACATGTTTCTTTTAAATGATCAATGTTTTTGTCTTATAAGACTAATTCTCTTTTTATCGTGCATAAATTTAAGTAGTATGGATACTTAGAATCATGTTTGTGATGACGATGTCTCTCAAACACCAAGTAGAATTTGTCACTCTATTTGGGAGAATGAAATGGACTAAAGAGCCGACATGCTTGTAGCAGCTATGTCTCCCAAGCACCAAATGGAATAGTCATCCATCTTGGAATGATATTGTGGGGTAAAAAGAGATCCTCTACCCGCTAAGAAAAATTGACTAATGACTAAGACTTTATCTCCTCTACTTCATAGTCAAGGACGACTATGATTTCAAGAGAGAGGTAATGTCATAAAATTTAAAATTTAACCAACCCAAATGATTTTCTCATAATAAACTGATCATTTAATGTGGGATAGTAAATGGGAACAAGGGTTAGAATATAGATATGTGCTTACGGATAATCAACAGAGGGCCAATGGTAAAGGGGTCCAAATGAGAAAGAGCAAGGCTAGCTAATGGAGCTTAAAAGATCTCAGGATTAGATTCATTAAAGACCTCCAATGGTTAGTGTTAAAAGTCCTTTGACCTTCGGCAAGAGCTTGAGGTGGGAGCCCGACCTAAGCTTGAGGTGCTTGTCGACTAAGGTTCTCGGGGTACTTGTCGTACTTGCTAACTAAGGTGCTTCAGGTGCTCGATGACTAAGGTGCTTGTCATGCTTGATGAGGAAGGTGTTTGAAAAGCTTCCCATGCATTGGGAGTAAGGTGCTTGAGTCAAAAAGAGACCCTACAAAGGAGGGGGAAAGCCCCAAAGTTAGGGGAATCTTTGACTTAAACTCCCACTCACCCAAAGGGCACCCCCTTTCTCGAGGGGCACATGGACACATGTCAGACTCTCCCTATGCTAGCCAAATGTTGTGCTTGAATCCTATTGGTTGGGCTAAAAAAGGTCCAATGAGCTTCTAGTTCAATTCAACAAATATCTAGATATTTTTAAGCTCTCCCCCTCAAAGGGGGGGTAAGAAGGACACTTATCCAAAGACTACCCATGTGCTTGAAATGCATCGTGCATGTGGTTGGCTAGGGGGAGAGAGGTCCAATAAGCTTCAAGCTTGAGCAAAAAGGGAGGCTCTCCCAAAGAAAGCAAGGGGTATGCTTGGGGGTATACACCTCTCACACACTCATTTTTTTCAAGTATTCTCACTTGGTGAAAGTAGAGGAACTCCATCTCCTTCTCAAAGCTTGTTGAGAAGTGAGAGCCTACACCAGCACTCTTGGCTATGGAATGCAAATCCAACCAAGAGCCATGCTTCAATGCTTAAGCTTGCCATCTTTTCCACCTTCATTATTATGCTATTATGTATGCTAGCAAGAAGAGTGATGAGAAGTGAGGAACTATTTCTTTCTCCTGTGGAATGTTTCTTCTTCCTCTTCCCTACCCTTATTCCTCACTAGCTCTCTCCACCTTCCAAGGTGTTTGACGCCTTGGGATAGTTAATGCTTTCTACAAAGTTTATGTTATGCTCGTGATGCACGAAGTTTTCCATCTTCATTGCAACACCTAGGTCACAAGGAACACAAAGACTGTATTGTACCGAGTCTCTCTTGATGGGAGAAACTATAACACAAATGCCTATCGAGGGGGGGACCGACTTCGCATAAATTTGATCCTCAATTGTTGTCATGTTCTCTAAACTCTCTCTCTCTCTCTCTCAAAAGTATTGTTCATGCCAAGTTAACTAAGTACCATGTTTATGTTGCTACCCATCAATTAAGGTCACCCGATATGCTCACAAAGCAATCTCACAAAAGTGCTTTATCTAATTTCTCTAACTCCGATACTCTCAAAGTTCATAGGCCATTTCCATTACATCACTTGTGGCATAAAATGTGCACAAACACAATCGTATATTTAATACATTCAATTTAGCACGTAATATAAGGTAACCAACATTTGATGCATTCAATTAAGCACGTAATACAAGGTAATCATTGATGGGTTTCCCAATCATGGCTAAATAGATTGGAGTTGCATGTACCTCTTTTTAAGAAAGAGAGGCAAACTCTATGGAAAAACGTAGTAATGAGGTAAGAGCCACGATTTTTCATTGGGATATGTGTGTGTGTGTGTGTTTTCTAGCGACACCATTTGTGCAAGGCATTTAAGATGAGAAGGCATTAGCATACTTTCTTACATTCGTGATAGGGGGTTACATGAGAGAACACATACTTGGGAACATGGTTCTTAGGGGTCTAGCCTTGCACATGCCTAACACTTTTGTGATAGGCCTTCTCGAGGAAGAGCAAGTTGGTTAGAGACCCCTTCCCAATGGGAATCCATTGGGAAGGGGTTCACCACTCAACGTGATTACGCGAAGTTCACTTGGGAATGACAACATTCACATTGTGTTCACTGTTCATGTCATGTTCACTTGGCATTCACAACAAGTTCACTCGGTGACGGGGTTCACTCAATGTTCACTCGGTGTTTAATCCAAGATCAGACTATACACACCCAATCTTGCTGCCCCAAAGAACGAGGACCATTGGTCCCACCTCCCCCTTCAATTTTTAGGCCTGCCTTGAACCGTGCTGATGCCAGATTGTTTCGAACACACTCTAGTTCCCTACTCACTCCGCTCCGTTTCTCTTAAGTGGAATCTATTGAATTCCCTCCACTCTTAGCCCCACCTCAATCCTCTCTAAGCATCGCCAAGCCCCCTCCCCTTCCTGCACTCCTCGAGCGCCGTCCTGCTACATTGAGTCATGCACAACACCCTCCTGCTACACATTGTGCAGGATAGGATTTGGGAGAGAGAAAGAGCGTGAGAGAATGTGTTTCTACTTTTGAAGACCTAAAGCATAGAGGGAGAGATGCATCGAATCATTGCTCCAACCCCACATAGAAAGACTTATAATGACAGTTCATCACGTCTGCCACTGTCCATGTTGCCCCAACCCATGCCTCCTCGTGGCATAGGGAAGCCCTGTGCAACCCTCCCGGGCCCCCTCCCTCTTCCTGCCCGCCTCCTACCGAAGGATGGGCGACTTTCGCTATAGTTTAACGACAAAGAGAGAGAGAGAGAGAGAGAGAGAGAGAGAGAGAGAGAGAGAGAGAGTCATCTCTTTGTCTGGCACACGTCTGCACCTGGGTACCTCTGGCCTACTATATACCATCTCTCACCTCATCCTCATGCATCGCACGAGCTCCTATCGATGCACGTCATCTCTTTTAAGCCCCCCTTTTTTTCATCAAACCTACATGAGCATCTCTTTCCTAGCCTAACGAGGTCGTTTGCACCACCTACTAGTTCTAACTCCTGCCTTCGCACTTGTCAAGGCGTAGACTTCTAGTTCAAACAGAGGCGATGTTCATATGGTGAAGTTTACATTGGCGGGAAGCTGCGTGTGCTCGTCATGGCCCCTCCAAGGCGGGGACCTTCCTCCTCTTCTGCCTCCAAGCGCCAACAGCAGCATATCCAGTCCACTCAGTCTGGAATCCAACGGTTCTTTTCTGCCCACAATGCCCGCATTGCCCCTTCCACGCCTGCCGTCGAGCCCCCCACTCAATCAGTGACGCCCCCTCAAGGTATTCGTGATTGCATGTGTCCAGGCCTCCGCCACTGCAGTTTATAGTCTCTAGTGCATGTGGCGAGCTTGCCTGTGTGTGAAATAGACATTGCCAAGGACCCACATTGTCTTTGATAGCTTCACAGAGAGCGCGCACACACATGCACACACACTCGGGTTTAAGGTTGGACCTCCCTCGAGAAAGTGCTTTTCAAGGGCACTAAGCTGATACATATATCTTTTGAACACAGTTATCGACTCCAAGCCACTGGTACGTGGAGAAAGGCAGCAACAAAGGAAACTCGCACGAATTTCTCCTGGCATGGTTGGTCCTTTTCTTGGACAACATCTCCTGGCTGGTAGCTGTTGTCCAAAGCTCATAATCTCTTGTTTTCTCATTCTCAGCTCATCCAGCCAAGCCAAGACGATGGAGGTTTAGATCAAGTTGTATGGAAATTTTCACCCATTGCAGATCGCCTTCAGGAAGCTTCAGCTGGTAATATAGGCCAACACCCTCCACCTCTTCATGACAAGGAGAGACCATGTAGTTTGCCAGATGTGCAGCAATTTTTCCAAAAGTCGTCAGCAACAGAGATCAGCAGACCGACGCTAAATCGCAAGAAGGTAGTGTTTGTTCATTGGAATACTTGTATTGTGATGGAGTGACAAACTTACCAATAAAGCATGTGATTAATGGTAAATTGGCAGAGGTCTCCGAACTTGGCAGGGAAGCTGGAGCAATGGCTCTCTATGTCTAATGATCTTCAGGGGAACGGGGGTAGAACTGTTAAAGCTGCTCCTTCAGATTGGCGCCAGCAAACTCCTGCAGCATGGGATAAAGAGAATATTATGGCTACTGGTCCCTCATCAGGGCCAGGGCCCGGTGTTAAAGTACAGAAGTCTCCTCAGGATCAGGGTCATTCAGTTCGACGTTCATCGCGTCGTCACTCATTGGTATCTCCCTTCTGGCAATTATCATATGGTACTAAACCCTGCATAGACCTACATTGATTTCCATTTTCTTTCCCAAATGTTTTCTACTGTCTTGAGCATAGGTGGGGAAAATACAGAAGAGAAAAAGCATCAAGCAGAGAGGATTAGGCCAACGGAGAAAGGTGAGTGAATCATGGCTTAAGAAGAGGATCTTTTTCATGGATGATGGATTCCCATCTAAAGGTTGAGGAGTCTTTCTTGGTCATACATCATGCACAGTATCAAGAAGAATTTTATTGTTGTATGTCAGGCATTACTGGAGTTGCTGGACCAGGTGCAGAATGTGATGTCTGACCCAGAGTCTGTTTCTAGTCATGCTGAGGGAGATGCTGCTAATTTGGAGAACAGCAAGGTTTCGAAGTCCTTTGAAGCTTGCAAACCAAAAAAACCTACAAAAGAATCTTCAGGGGCAGGGTCCAAGCACATTCTTCCTGCTTCTATGCAAAATGCTGTATGCTTGGTTACTCCCGCACACGAAAAAAGCGTCTCTGTAAAAAAACTTTGCATGACAGAGCTAAGGGATTGTGCACCTACTTTGCTGGAAGCCACTTCCAAGGATGCTGTAAATAGTAGCAATGATGTGGATTCTCTTTGGCTGCAATCAGATCAGACTGACAGCTTTTCAGCTATACCTGAAGTGCTTGCAAGCATCCATTTTCTTGTTCTCGAGGTAAACAGCTCTACTGTATGACATTATTTACAAGAATCTTGTTGATCACAGGATATAGACCTGCTAAAACAGTATCTGTGTCATCTTATGACCCTTAAAGCTTAGCTGGATTGTGTCTTATGTTTAATTTTATCACATGAATGCAAGACAGAAGAGTAAAGTGTTTCTGCCACTTTCCTAGGTTGCTGATGTGGTTGACAGAAATGGCCAGAATATCTCACCCAAAAAGGTTACTATACTAACTAGCAGCTTTTGAAAGAAGAATATTCCATCTTGTTTTTTGGCCTTAGAGTGGTTTTGGGCTTTAAAGTCTAGTAGATCTCGTATCAAGATTGACTCTTTCGAGAAGCTTAACTCTGTGTGTGAAGTTTTTCCTTCACATGCACATACATAACATGCAAGTTCCACAACTTTGTTTTGGACTGTTGACAAGGCTGTGTATCTCCTGCCATTTTGTTTGAAGGTTCTACGGTTACTTAATGAATACAGTGGCTTGGAGCAAATTTTGTACCTTGTTGACGAATGGTAAGCTTCTTATGTAGTGTTCAGTAGACATGCTGTTTCTAGTCGTTTTTTTGTTTTGGTTGCATCTCTGACTGGTTTGGTGTTCTATAGGTACTTTACAGTCGTACGCCCTGGTGACACCATAAATGTCATTGGAGAGTTTGATTCAGATGGAAAGTGTGTTATTGATCGAAATAACAATATTTTAATTGTCCACCCTGATACCTTGATATCTGGCTCAAAGGTAAAGCTTCACTTTGCTGCTTCGCCTGAAAATGCTAGAATGTGATCTTTTTTGTTGTCCTTTTAAGTCACCCATTTCTTTGCAAAAGTGCTAATTTCTTAAGTTTCTATTTGTGTGAATAATTTTGCCATCTTGAAATTGTCATGCCATTGCAATTTGCAAAGTTGAACTCCTGCTACTTTTTTTGCAGGTTGGAGCCAGTTTCACCTGTCCAAGGAGAGCAGTTTTAGATGAACGCATAAGATCAAGCTCTGTGGCTTTTCCTGCTTTGTTGGGAACAATGATGCACGAACTGTTTCAGGTGGGAGCTCTGGCTTCATTAAAGCTGGATACTTTTAAGAAAGAAATCGAGTTTTCTGTCTTTTCCTGCTTTGTTAGGAACAATGATGCACGAACTGTGTCAGGTGGGAGTTCCAGCTTCATTAAAGTTGGATACTTTTCCATTCCAGCATTATTTTCTTTTTGTTCACCATGTTTAAACTTTATTGTATTTAACATACACCCCTGCTTTGTTTCCTATGGTTGGGCTTTGTAGGCTCTATATCTGTTTGGTGGAACATTTAAGGGTTTTTTTTTGTCTTTCAGCATGTCTAGTATCTATCACCGTATGTAGCTTTCAAAACGACATTTTCTTATGGCAATTTCAAGGATGTCCAAGAGCAGGTCATTACCCAATTTTGAATCAAACATTTGGTTCTTGATAAAATGCTCAATATCGAACCAAGCATCTGGTTCTCAGTGGACTGCTGAATCAAAATACTGGTCTTTGATGGACTCCAAAACCCCTTTTGAGGCTTCTAACCAGAGTGCCTTTCCCCGTTTGGGGCTAAGATTTTATGGAGATGCTGAAGGTGGATGACCCAAATCATTCCGTTCAACAATTCTCAATGCAGCTAATTGGCTCATTCATACAGAAAATCCTCAAAAATAATCTTCTTACACTTGATCACCAAAGCCACATGCTATGTATTGCATTGTTTTTGTTTCACATGTATTCAAAAGATGGGCTTCTGAAGCTCATTTCTTTTGTTCTGTATGGATGAATCAAATATTGACTGAGCCAAGCTCACAAGCCTTTGGACCTTTCACAGGTTGGATTACGTGGTAGGGTTACAAGCAAATTGGTTTTGGAGCAAGAAGCAGAAGTGATTGTCCATCGATATATTGATAGCCTATTTGCTTGCGGGGGTGATTTGTTTTTCCTCTCTGGGTCTCGACAGTTCCTTTTTCTTTAATAAACTGTATGCTTGGATTTTTCAATACTTTTGTTGCTCTATTTTTAATGTAGATAAAAGTTTTTTGTGTAGGCAATGAAAAAGATGCTCTAAGCAAGCTGAGAGACAGCATACCAACCATTCTGAATTGGCTCGATTGCTTTTTTTATGCCCCAGTGAGCTCCTCTAATGCCTGCTTTCAAGCTGCCTTAGATTTTCTGTTGAAATATGTTTCTTCAGTGTTATGGAGTATGCTACGTTTAAAAAAAAAAGGTACGGTTCTAATTCAGTTCTGTTGGGATCAAAGGAAAGTCTTCTGCATTCCCAAAAGTGGACTTTGGAATGAAGGTTGGCCAGCTGTCAGCTTCGGTCACCGAGGTATTCTTAAAGAAAACTTGCTAGGATTTGATTCAGCTGTTTCTATTGGTTAACTCTGTTTCTGCTAGAGGTAGAGTGCTTATTATTTTGTGTTAATACCAATTTTTACCAAATTAATGTGAGGTTCTATGTCAGGATAATGTGTGACTCTAGAAATTGAAGGCAAGGCTTTTTCTACTCGGCAGTTTCTGAAGCCTATTCTTATTCAGGTGATTGACATTGAGGAAATGATATATTCCCCCAAGTTTGGGTTGAAAGGAATGATAGATGCATCTCTTCTTGTCAAATTGGAAAGTTTGACCATGGCCAGCAAAGAGCAGATTTTGCCTCTTGAATTCAAAACAGGAAAGCTAACAAGCGGTCAAGTAAGTTGTACACTGGCAACTGTTATTTTGGCTCATTCATGTGGTTGTATGCAATCGATAATCTTTCTTCCTTCATATTTTGTGCGCTTATTATCCATGTTTAACTTGGATGTAGGCTGCTGTGGAGCATCGAGCACAAGTCATTTTGTATAGTCTCCTTATGTCAGATAGGTGATCACTTTGCACCATATGCTATGAAATTATGAAATAAGGTGTGTAATCAAGGTTAAATTGCAACACACCCTCACCCACCCCCACCCACCCATTCCGACAACACCGCGTACCTACTACTTCTATAATACTACTGGATTTCCATTATTGCCACCATAGTAACAGGATGGCAATCCGGGCTATGGAAGGGTGGGGGTGGTGCCGAAAACAGGTGGCTGTTTTCAAAGCTGGCAAGGTCATCGTCCATGACACTATTTGACACCTCATTTTTTGGAAGGGATCTATGGTTTCAGATCATTGTTGATCATGGGCGGTTTGATCGATTTGGAGGGAAAAATATGAGTTGGGTGGGATTTGATCTCTCAACTTCCTTGTCATGAGGAAAATGCCTTACCACTACGCTTACGCACGCCCTTTTCTTAAGCAAGGGAAATGGTGAGTGTTATATTGCGTAGTTTTGGCCCATCGTGATCCTAGTTCACACTGAGTTTACATTGAGTTGACATCCAGTTCACACCACCATATTATAGTACACATAGCGTGCAGAGTTCACATCTAGTTCACATGCAAGTTCACAATGAGTTCACATGTGTTCGAGTTTACACCTAGTTTACATCAAGTTCACATTTGGGATCAATGGTTGTGATCTTCATTGACAAGTGTTGGAATGAGGGTTACAAGGAAACACACACAGCTTGGAGAAGATGAAGAAGCTCAAGGCACACAACGGAGAGTATATTGCTTAGTGCAGAGTGGAAAGATAAGTTACCCCTAGAATGATGGGTGTATATACAATGCACGAGGGAAAAAACCTCCCAGTGAGGGAAAAAATGTCCTGGCGGTCCTAAGTGTGTTCACACACATCACTACCTCATATATGGTAACAAATCTCTCCTAGGAGTGAGCAGTAAACGAGAGCTGACACAGTGTATAGGGAAGTGCCATGCCTTGAGGAGAGGACATGATCAATCCACAAAGGGGAGTAAGCCCAAAGCTTTGTGGAAAGCTTCGAACTTCTCACGAGACAATGCCTTTGTGAACAGATCTGCAAGGTTGTCCTGTATCGGCACATAAGCCAAACTGATCTCTTCTACTGACAGTCTCTCTAACATAGTGATAATGCACCTCAATGTGCCTTGTTCGAGCATGGAAAATTGGGTTTCTCGCAATTGCCAATGCGCTCTAACTATCAATGTGGATGATGTTTGTAGTGTCTTGGCCAACACCCAAATCAGCCACGAGGCATCTCTCAGCCATACACACTCAACTGTAGCTGTGAAGTCTATCTTGTATTTAGCATCACAATTGGAAGTAGCCACAGGAGGTTGCTTCTTGATGAAACATGATATGCATGAACTGTTGAGCACGAAACAAAAACCACTTGTGGACACTCGTGTCATAACAACCGACCCAATCTGAGATCGAGAAAGCATGTATATATGGCGGCAATGATTCCCCCTTGGGATAAAACAAGCCAGGATGTAAAGTGCCACTCGAAAAATCCTCATGGTAGCTTAGACCTTGGGCTATACTCAAATCTGCTAACCTTTGAGACTACAAACTGAATATCTGGCCTTGTATTGCCTACATAAATAAGGCATTTTACAACGGTTTGATAAAGAGTGGCATCAGCAGGATCACCAACATCATGAAGGCTCAATTTCCAAACCTGTTTCCATTGGAGTAGCAATAGGTTTGCAATCCTTAAGTCCAAATTTACATAGTAATGTCTCTATGTAGCTTGTTTGACAGAAGGCAATACCACCATCACATTGCTTTAAAATAGCATACAAATCAGCTTTGAATTTAGCAATGTGTGTCTCATTCGGACTAGTAATCAACAAATCTCTACATATAGAACGACAATGAGAAATACATCACCCTCACGCTTAACATACAAAGTGCTTTCAGTCACACCAAGCACCAAGAGACTGCTTCAACCCATACAAAGCTTTCTTACATTTGCACACTTTCCTTTCTTGACAAAATCGTGAGGTTGCATAACATAAACTTTCTCAAATATATGACCATTCAAGAAAGCAGTAACAATGTCTGATTGATGTACATTCCATCCAAAGTGAGCTGGCGATACACATAGAAAACAAACAGTAGTCATACGACAAATGGGAGCAAAAGTCTCTTCATAATCTATACCTTTCTGTTGTGCATAACCTTTTTCGAGTCGTATAGCAATCAATCTCATCATCTGGCTTGTAAACTCACTTCATACCAATGGCCTTTTTGCAAGGAGGCAAATCACATAAAGTCCATGTGTCATTTTCTATAAGTGCATTATATTTTAATTACATGGCAGCCATCCATTTTTGTGGATTATGTGCTTTATCAAAAGAATGAGATTTCTCTTCATCACATAAACTAGAAAAGTCAAAAGCATAACCATCAGACGCATAAGATGCATCGCGAGAAACAAAACGAGCACGGATAGACATAGGTGCATCCAATTGACTGTCATGCAAAGTATGCACCAACCATTTTGGCATACCTTTAGCTTCCTCATTCTCAGTCCTTTCCACATCAAGTACATCTATATCTGTAATTGACTGAGCTGTAGCCCTTTCAGAAAACCCCCATAGGTTGTGTATTTGGCTCATTGAACTTTACATTCAAGTTTCCACCATTAAAAAGAGGCAACAAAGTGTCATAAATGTCTTGTGAGCTTACGTTACTGTCTCCGGTACATGATAACAAAGGCTAAGCTGAATCTTCCACAAACACAACATCTTGTGAAACCAAGACATGTTTCGTTTGCGGATGGTATAACTTGTAACCTTTGCTTTCAATACTGTAACCAACAAAAATGCACTTTTGCCTTATCATCCAATTTTTGTGTTGCGTTTGTGGCACAAAGCAGAAGCTGAACATCCAAAAACGTACATGTGATCAATAGATTGCTTTTTATCATGCCATGCTTCATAGATGCCTTGGGTTTTTTTGGCTCGAGCTACGCAAATACAAGGAGGGTCTCTTGAGGAGATCAAACAGTGGGAGACATTCACAGAGTGAAATTACTGACTTCTTTAGAGTAGAGACTTAGATGAGTACTCGGATGAGCAAGCTTCACAACAAACTTTAAAGTCCACCTATATTAGTGGTATATTGATTGACAGAGCCATTGAGCTTGGGAGAGCTAGACGTCCGTGTCTACGAGGGCCATCACGACATCGACGGAGGCTCCAACAAAGGATTGGGACTCTTCTAGCATGGCATGAGGGATGCCAAGTACGACTATTTACCAGCGCGGACATTGACGATATTCTTTAGCGACCAATGCAATGCATCCTTGGACAATGCCTGATGCGGGATATCCTTGGACATTGATGTTCATTTTAGCTTTTATTTTACTTCACTTTATTCTGTATCCAGACATTGTATTACATCCACTAGGATTGTATCAGTTTGGTCTCACAGGTTATTTTGGCCTTTTGAAGATATCCAAGCAAGCTCCTCTCTATCTATCTTGCCTCATCCTCCCAAGCAAGCTCTCTGTCTCTAGAGTCATGAGGTACGAGGATCAAAGGTGCCTGGGTTTGTTCCTGCTCGAGTTGCGCAGACACAGAGGGAGCCTGATGAGAGGAGAGGCTAGCCAGTTTCAGAGACACATCACAGACTTCTTTAGGGCAGATACTGTACACCCAGAGGAGCTACTACCACAGCAGATATTGTCGCCTCACACCAGAGGCACATTGATCGATCGAGCGATTGAGTTGGGGAGATCCAGACGCCCACGATTGCGGAGGACTACATAGCTTTGACGGGGGCTACATCAGAGGATTCGGATCACTTTGGCCCAACATGCACGACGCTCGGTCAGACTATTGTCCATGGAGGAGATTGATGAGATCCGCCAGTGACCGATGCTGGATTTCTTGTGACTTGTGATTTAGCTGTTGACACCTACCAGTTTAGGATCCCATAGTACTTTTATTTTATCATTTTATCATTTTGTCATTTCATTTTGTTACTTTGACTTTGTATCACATTTACCACATTGTAACGCTTTGATCTCATAGGTCATTTTGGCCTTTTGAAGACGTTAATATAACATTTCATCTCTCTCTCTCTCTCTCTCTGTCTCGGTTGACACTATGACATAAGGATCTATTGTAGTTTTGTGGATTTTCGTAAAGCTTTTGACACAATGCCGAGAGCTAGACTTATAAGTAGACTATAGGACATGGGTGTGCCTAGAGAGCTTTGATATGGGGGATCTTGGCTTTATATAGGACAGTGGTGGGGCGGGTACGCACTACTGAGGGCATGTCTGAAATGATCCATTCCACTATTGGGGGGAAGCAGGGATGCTCCCTATCTCCGACTCTTTTTGGGATGTATGTGGATGAGTTTTCAGACTATGTAGAGCGAGAGGGAGACAGGTGCTCAGCTAGCAAGGACATGGATTCCGTTGTTATATGGTGATGATATTGTGCTGATTTCAGATTCTCCAGAGAGGATGCAACATCATTTGGAGGCATTACATGTGTTTGCTTAGGATAGTGGTATGTCAGTGAACCTTGGTAAGACCAAGGTAATGGTATTTAACACCACGACAGAGTGGTTAGGAGGTCAGCTCTCACCTTTACGTATGGTCGAGAGATTGTGGAGTATACGGATGCATATACCTATCTTGGGGTGGTCTTCAGTGGCCCAATATTCTCCTTGAGGAGAGTAGTAAAGACGAGACTGACCAGAGCTTACGTAGCATTAGGGAGACTAGAGCGAATGTGTTCGTATGTTCAATTTCAGGAACATCGAACAAAGCTCTGTGTCACAAGACGGGCACCACATGCCAATAGAAAAGAACAGACTGAACAGACTTTTAGCACTTCAATAACAACTGAACTGAAACAGAGAGACAACACGCGACACGGAGTGGCGGAATTCCACCCCAGAGAGTATTGGGCCCAAACCTTGGCACCCCTTTCGGTATTTCTTTATATTGCATCAACACAGTACAAGCCGGTACTCCATCTTGTGCATCCTCGTCCAGAAGCATGCTAGAGAATGAGCCCATGGTCTCATATTTAAAGGCCTTAGGCCCAAAAGCAGTTTACATGAAAAGCCTCAAACTCAAAAGCATCTGGTACAAAAGCTGTCAGCACAAATTACAGAAATCGTACAGTGCCACATCAACATTTGTCAACGCAAATCACGAAAATCCGTACAATTTGCCACGTCAGCAATCAGCGTGAAACGCGGAATTTCGAAGAGTTTGCCACATCAGTAAGCCAATGTGAAATGTGGGGTTCCGTACAGCTTGCCACGTCAACAATTTGTGACATCCCCCTCTGAAAGAGAGTAATTGTCCGTGATTCCAACATATTTGCAAAACAACTCAAGTTAACTCAAAAAGTTTCAAGGGACATTTCGAGGGACAATCAATTTGCTCTTTTTTTTTTGATAATGAGTTGGCTTCTCCTTTCGACTCTTTTGATCAAGGAGTTGGGTTCTCTTTTCGACTCTTTTGATCAAGGAGTTGGCTTCTCCTTTCGTCCAGATCGGAACTCTTGATATTCCGGCGTAGTAAAATCAGCCATCACACTCGGAACGCACTAATCTTCCACGGGTGTCTTGATGCACTAAAATTACACACCTAGACAGTCTCATCCAATTAGGAATATTCAATGGTTGGCACATCACCATGCAGCACAGATGCTCACATATGCATGCTAGAGGACACAACGAACAGCGTCGTTGAGCACTCCCCTGAGACAAATGGTCTGCGGTATGAAGCTACTCAACGACTACCTCGTCACTCTCCTGACAAATAACCTAAAAAGGTCCGGGCCATGAGCTCAGAGGATTGTACAATCAAATGCTCCCTAGATTGTAGTCTACGTTGCTTGGAGGTTCAAGCATATGATGAAACGCTCCCCAGACATCGGCCTGCGTCGTTTCGAGGTTTCCAAACATACAACGAAACGCTCCCCAGACATCGGCTTGCGTCGTTTCTGATGAGCGTGCGGCGGTGTGTGCAAGTGAAAGAGCACGGGAGAATGTGCAGGGAGTGCACCTTGGAGAGGGGCGAGTGCAGAAGGCAAGGAGGGCGCTAGCAGATCGAAAGAGGGAGAGAGAGAGAGCACGTAAGTTTTGTAACGGGATAAGTGAGCGAGTTGTTGAAACTCACTTACCCTTTATTATTTGTATAAGGACCAATTTAATAAGTTAGTGGCCAAGTTCAATGTGAACTTGGCCAAAGGTTAGTAACCTTTAAAATGTACATTAAAGGGGGCCATTTGGGCTTTCAACCCAACAACCTCCCACTCAAAGGCATAAATTGCGCCTTTAAGCTACGTGACTCCCACCATCTCTATGCATAGATGATGTTGTGCTTTGGGTAAGCACTTAGTGAGAGCATCTGCTGGATTTTGTGATGTATGGACCTTAACCAATGTAATAAGGCCATCCTCAAGCACTTCTCGTATGAAGTGATACCGCACATCTATATGCTTTGTGCGTGCATGAAACATGGCGTTCTTTGCCAGACATATGGCACTCTGGCTATCACAACCAAGCATAGGTGCCTTGGCAGGCCAACCAAACTCACTACATAGGCGTGCTAACCAAATAGCTTCTTTGGAAGCCTCAGTGGTTGAAATATATTCAGCCTCTGTCGTAGACAATGCAACAATCTTTTGCAATCTAGAACACCATGAAACAACACCTCCCGCAAGAGTAAGTACATAGCCACTTGTGGATTTCCGTGTATCCACATCACCAGCCATGTCAGTCACAAAATCCCTTCAACTCTATTGGTCCTGTACCATAGCAGAGGCATTTGTTTTTAGTCCCTTTCAAGTACCTCATAATGGACTTTACTGCATCCCAATGCAACCTGCCTGGATTAGCCATAAATCGGCTCACAACTCCCACTGCATGGGTTGTCAGGCTTAGTAGCAACCATAGCATACATAAGTGAACCACAAGCTGAAGCATAAGGCACACTTTGCATGTCATTGGCTTCTTCCTTTGACTTGGGACAATCATCCTCGGAGATTTTAACATATGGCTGTAATGGCACACCAAGACGTTTTGCTTTAGCCATGTTAAATCTGTCCAACACCTTTTCAATGTACTTTTCTTGCGACAAATACAACAGGCGCTTGTCTCTTTGCCGTGTAACACGCGCTCCAAGTATATGTTCAGTTGTCCCAAGGTCTTTCATTGAAAACGCAGACTTCAGCTGCCCTTTAAGAGCATCAACAATGCTTCTTTTCTTTGCAGCTATCAACATATCGTCTACATAGAGCACAAGAATGATAGGGCTGCCATCCTCATCACGTTTGGTGTACAAACAATGGTCTGCATGGCTTCTTTTGTAACCATGTTTAAGCATGAAGCGATCAAACTTCTTGTACCACTGTCTACATGATTGTTTCAGCCCATACAAGCTTCTATTGAGCATACATATCAAATGTTCCTTGCCAGGGAGAACAAAACCCTCGGGTTGCTTCATGTAAAGCTCTTCTTCCACATCACCATGCAAGAAAGCGGTATGTACATCCATTTGGTCCATTTCCAAATCAAGGGCAGCCACAATGGCAAACAATACACGCAACGTGGTCATCTTCACAACAGGAGAGAACACTTCCTGGAAGTCTATGCCCTTGGTTTGAACATATCCTTTTGCCACAAGCCTTGCCTTATACTTGGGTTTTGCATCAACAATTTTGATTCTATACACCCATTTGTTAGGAATAGCCTTCCTTCCTTTGGGCAATTCAACCAAATCCCAAGTATGATTAGCATGCAAAGCTTTAATCTCTTCCTGCATAGCAAGCTCCCACTTGTCGCTGTGCTCACATGTCTTTGCCTCTTTATACGTAAGAGGCTCTCCCTCATCTGTCAACATAATGTAATACAAAGAGGGGTCATATCGACTCACAGGCCGTCTTTGACTCGCCTCACCCAATGATCCACATTATCCGGCAATGGGTTTACATCAGGTGGCACTACAAAATCATCAACAATGGGTTGTTGTACATCATTTTCAGCACCATTTTCAGCATTGTTTCTTGGCTACAAATGTCCTTTAGGAGCCTCAATTTGCTGTCCAACATCATTTGGCTCAAAGACCATTGGATCATCTACATTTTTCGCCATTTGTGGTGCATCCTGAGGGTCAAAAATAGGCCTAACAGGTTGCTGGTCATGCTGAAATTTCACCCTTTTATGGTCATGCTTTGAGGCACAATTGTTTTGAATTTAGCCTTGCCTCATTAAAAACAACATCCCGGCTGCGTACAACCCTTTTGAGCTGAGGTAACCAAATCTTGTAGCCCATTTCGCCTTCTTCATCATATCCCATGAAGAGGCCTTTAATGGACTTCGCATCTAGTTTACTCCTCAACTCAGGTCTAACATGCACAAAAGCTTTGCAACCAAAAATGTGTAAGTGATCATATGAAGAAGGCTTGCCAGACCAAACCTCTTCAGGGATGTCACCTTTCAAAGACATGTGAGGGGATCGATTGCATATATGCACTGCAGTTTTCAAAGCTTCTCCCCAAAATCCATGAGAGAGATTAGCTGTGGACAACATGCATCTCACCCTCTCACAAAGTGTCCTATTGAATCTTTGAGCCACACCATTAGAAGAGGGGCTATATGGCACAGTAAGCTCCCTCTTAATGCCCAAATTTTCACAAAACTTGTTAAATTCAGTACTTGTGAACTCCCCCCCATTGTCTGTACGCAAGCATTTTAGCTTTCTACCTGTTTGGGTGGTCACAAATGCATGAAATCTCTTAAACGCAGCAAAGGCTTCATCCTTAGACTTAAGCAAATAAACCCAAATTTTCCTAGAATGATCATCAACAAAGGAGACAAAATAACATGCACCACCCATAGACTTAGTAGGCATGCTACATACATCAGAATGTACAAGATCAAGCACACAAGGTTTACGAGAGACACCAGAGTAATAAGAACGCTTTACTTGCTTGCCATATTGACATTCATTACAAAAGTCAAGCTTTGTGCCTTTAGCATCAAGCTTGTTCAAAGTACAAAGCTTAGAAAGGCCCTTTTGGCTCATATGGCCAAGCCTCTTGTGCCACAACTCCATGTGAGAGTTAATCTCAGCCAATGCAATAAACTTGCCCAACACGGCCTTTCCATGCATGCAATAAAGTGTCCCTTTCTTTGTGCCCTTTACAATCAGCGTGGAGCCTTTGGTCATTTTCCATGATCCTCTCTCAAACAAGATGCTGTAACCATGCATATCTATCTGACCAACAGAAAGCAGACTCTTCTTGATTCCCGGCACATATCTAACATCATGCAAGACGAGCTCATTCGTGCCATCTATGGAGAGATGCACAATGCCAATACCCTCAATGGAACATGCATGATTGTTTCCAAGGTATACATGGCCATGCTTGCCTGCATCAAAAGTAGAGAAACACTCCTTGATAGGGGTCACATGAAATGAAGCACCGGAATCAACAATCAAAGTGTGGTACAATGCATCATTGACAGTCAACAAAGCATCAATAAGATCACTCTTGGTGATCTGCATGTCGTGTGAATGAACATTTAGGCATCAAAGTCATAAGCATCATCATCTGACAAAGTGGCACACAAGATGTCCTCTACATCTGACAGCTCCTCAATCATGACACTAGAAACCACATTGGCCTTCTCTTTGTCCTTTGAGCTATCCTGTGCATCTGCCTTGACTTCCTTCTTCTCTTTCTTTTTGTCTCCGCCATTCTTTTTCCTTTCTAACTCAGCTTTATAGTACCTGCAATCGGGTTTCTTGTGACCTTTCCTGCCACATTGATAGCAAGTCACATCACCCTTGCCTTTGCTTGCATTTCCCCTTTCTTTACTCTTACTCTTACTCTTTGTGTATAAGCATTCTTCTTTTTTATCCTGTCTCTAACCATGTTGGCAGAGCTGCCTCCCTCTCCACTTGCTTTCCTCCTGATTTCTTCATTCAAGATAGAACCCCTAACACCATCAAAGGTCAAATTGGGATTATTGGACAACGAAACCACCAAAGTTTTCCATGACTCAGGTAAGGTCATAAGCAAGAAGATAGCTTTCAACTTATCATCAAAAGGGGGCAAGCCATAATCCTGTAACTTCGACAAAGTACCTGGGAATAATTACAAGTGCTATGCCGTGCTCTTGGACTCATCTAGTTGCATGCCAACAAGTTTTCGCATCAAGTGCACCTGGTTGACAGGCATTGTATTTTCATACATTCCCTTTAACTTTTCCCACACATCAAAAGCAGTCGTGAGACCTTTCACATCAATGACGGTCTCATCGGTCATGGCCATTTTAATGTATGTAACGGCCTTTGTGTTCATGCTAACCCATGCTTCATTAGTCATATTCTGTGGCTTCACTTGTTCAAGTGTCCCATTCGCAATCCTTAAGAAATAGGATTCCCTGAATCTTGTCTTTCCAAAGATCAAAACCTGTACCATCGAACCTCTTAATCTCGAAGAGGTTCTTCACATTCGAAAAGATGAGGCCATAGTTGCACGAAATAAGAGGGATAATACGCTGAATTTTTGGGCAAAATGTGCAAAAATCGGAGTATAGCCTCACAGAGATGTGCATTACAGCTCCAAATGGTCACTGGAGCAATTTGGGGCAAAATAGGTCGATTTGGGCACAAAATTCAATTTCTGAAATTTATGCGCAGGAAATTTCAGCGAGCGAATTTGTGCTCGAAAACAACAAATTTAGTTGTTTTTAGCCTCAGAAGACATACATAAGGCTAATACACAGCCTTTAGAAGCATGTAAGCGCAAAAGCTTCAATTTGTAGCATCAAAATTGCATGAAATTGAGCCACAAATAGTCATACATAGACAAAATTTGTCAAACGTGCGTAGATTGCATCAATTTGCACTTACCCCAATGTAATCGTATCATAAAAACGCTTGCAAAAACCTGTGCAAATCTGAAATTTGCTTAAAACACCTGTTTTAGGGCTTGTTTTTTGGCACTTTCAGTGTTTTCGGATAGCGGGGACTTAGCAAAAGTATTCCCACACCTTAATACATCATTTGCAAAACCTGTATTTTGCTGTCATAACCTGTAATTTCTTGTTTTTGACCTAATTTCAGTCTGTTTTGGGTCAATTTGGGTTGCCGAGAGCTCTCTAGTGTTCGGGGATGAGTTCTTTGGCGACGAAATTGCAAATCCCCGCGTGAAAGTTGACCTTCTTGGCTGAAATTCAGCGTTTGCATGTCTGGGGCAAACCCTAATCGGGCTCTGATACCAGTTGATGAGCGCGCGGCGGTGTGTGCAAGTGAAAGAGCACGCGAGAATGTGCAGGGAGTGCACCTTGGAGAGGGGCGAGTGTAGAAGGCAAGGAGGGTGCTAGCAGATCGAAAGAGGGAGAGAGAGCACGTAAGTTTTGGAAGGGGATAAGTGAGTGAGTTGTTGAAATTCACTTACCCTTTATTATTTGTATAAGGACCAATTTAATAAGTTAGTGGCCAAGTTCAATGTGAACTTGGCCAAAGGTTAGTAACCTTTAAAATGTACATTAAAGGGGGCCATTTGGGCCTTTAACCCAACAGTTTCGAGGTTCAAACAATACTAAAACAATATTTCTCACTTCTCCACTCGGGAGTACAATCACCAATCAATGAAACCATTATTAAAGCCAGAGTCAAACAATTCAAATCGGCACCAAGATAGGTTCAAAAGAGATACCATCCATTTCAAACAAATTTCAAACTGGATCACCAAACAAGTTCTCAAACAGAACTCAAACTTAAAAAGCAATCTCTACATCAGTCGAGCTCGAAAAGTCGATTGACTTTCCATCCTGAAATCTGCACCAAAAATTAGGGTTAGGTTCCTTTTATAAGGTCGTAGCTGACCACAGCATGGTCCCATCTGCTCTTGGACAGACAGTGTTCCTCTGGCGGTGATGGTAGTCGCAAGACAACAATCACATTGGACCTCCAAGGTTATCAACAAGAGACACCTGTTGAGAGACGTCTAAAGATTGCAAGTTGTAATTCGCTAAGGTTTCCGAGGCAAGCATTTCAGGATACCCCACTGTGCTAGAAGTTGCACTTCGAAGGAAGATGTTAGAAACCATATAACTTTGGGCAAAAATTTTCTTGAAAGCTTGCCAAGTCCTTGGAGTCTGTGGCTTGGTAGCTATAGACTTTCACCACTGCATGGCACTGTCTTTGAGGAAAACAACAGCTTGAAAAAAATCTTGGATCCTTCTCTTGCAACTGATCTTTATGGCTTATGCCTTGTAAGACATGAGCGGTGAAGACGGGAGTGTGCCCAATGCGCGATGAAGTAAGGGTGGTAGTGTGTAATAAGTCCGGGATCGGGCCTCGAAGATACTTCAAATAAAATTCCAATAGGCTTTTGGTTTGCTTTGTCTGCTCTGATGTAGGACCGGTATGCTTTCAAAAAGCACACGCCTATTGCTCTGATACCAATGTCACAAAACGGGTCAATAGAAAAGGACAGAGTGAACAGATTTTTAGCACTTCAATAACATCTGAATTGAAAGAGAGACCACACACTACACAGAGTAGCAAAATTCCACCCCAGAGAGTATTGGCCCCAAACCTTGGCGCCCCTTTCGGTATTTCTTTATATTGCATCAACACAGTACAAGCCGTTACTCCATCCTCTGCACTCTCGTCTAGAAGCATGCCAAAGAATGAGCCCATGGCCTCATATTTAAAGGCCCAGGGCCCAAAAGTAGTTTACATGAAAAGCCTTAAAGTCAAAAGCATCTGGTATAAAAGCATTTTGTCCAAAAGTTGCTAGCGCAAATTATAGAAACCTGTACAGTGCCACGTCAGCACCTGTCATGACGCAGACCAAGCTCTCCAACAAACAAATGAGGTGGGCAAATTTCCTTTTGCAATTTCATTTTCATATTGCTCACATTGCTGGCAAGCATAATCAAGTAGCCGATGCACTCTCAAGACGGCCGAGAGTGAATGCGGTTTCCATAGCAACTCACAATGATCTATCTTCTATGATAGATGAGTATGCTATTGATCTCGATTTTAAAGATGTGATTTTAGCCCTTGCACTAGGGAAGAAAGAGGAACCATTTACTTTACAAGATGGTTATCTTCTCTATGGAAATAGACTATGCATTACTAGCTCACTACGTGAGAAAGTAATGTATGAATCTCATGCTCCTCCTTATGCAGGGCATAGAGGGATTGAGTCTACCCTAAAGGGGATTGAAACATATTTCTATTGGCCTACCATGAAAGAAAACATACAAGAGTATGTTTCTGAATGTGTGGTATGCCAAAAGACGAAGTATCACGGAAATCGTATAGTTTGCCACGTCAACAATCAACGCGAAACGTGGAATTCCGTACAGTTTGCCACGTCAGCAAGCCATCGCAAAATCCGGAGTACCGTACAGTTTGCCACGACAGCAATTTGTGACACTCTGGCTTTTTGACACTCTAGTGGCTTTAATTATGCTTTATGGAGATTAGATATGGGGCCTCTCGGTGGATCTCCATGGTAGATTTGGTAGCACTAATGGATGGAGATGTATGGAGAGGCCTCTAGTCTCTATGTTTTCTCGGATGATTCGGGCTAAGGTCTCAGTGCCACATGACAATATTCGAGCTGATCTAGCTGCTTCTCCCCTCGTGGTCGAGGCACTTACTAGATCAGTATCCTTTATGTACAGTTTATGGGACCTCCCTAGATATGCTCGGCTAGCCCTCGAGTCCTCTAGACAGCTAGCGTTGCAAGGTGATACAACATGTTGGTATGGGCAGATGACATCATGGTTTCAGTTACATGGGTTCTGCCTGGACAGATTGCCTCTATTCCAGTACTCCTTGGATGCACCCTCCCTGTCTATCACACGAACAAAGATCACTAGACTCGTATGTTAGGATCTTTTTCAGCTAGATACCAAGAGCACATGGACACAGCCGATACAAGAGTTGCGAAGATGGCTTTCTATAGAGAGCATCTTCTCCACTCACAGAGGACGGATTTGTGACTAGGTGTGGATACATGGATACACACTTATCTCATGGGATACGGTGTGCTATTGGCCAGACGGATCGAGACTGGTAGATTTCGAGGAGTACCAGCAGAGGCCAGGATATGTCATTTATGCTATATTGAGCGAGAGACAGAGCTGCACTATATATGTCATTGCCCCGTGTACTATGAGATCCGTGGCTGCTTTTACTAGTTGTTCAAAGAGGGTTTTAGACCACTCTCTATGGTCATGAGATACCCAAATCAGAGATGCCTAGGCCTGTTTTTGCTGGAGTTGTGTAGACACAAGGAGAGCTTGCTGAGGGCATCAGGGGAGAGTCGGTCTCTAAGGCAGATCGCAGATAATCTTTACACCAGACAATGAGCAGCCAGAGGAGTGCTCACCACAATAGAGCTCAGCTTCACATCACACCCACACCAGAGGTACGTTGATCGATTGAGCTAAAGAGATTCAGACGCCCATGAGCGTCGGGGGCTTCACAGTATCAGATGAGACTGCAACAGAGGATCCGGATCACCCTAGCTTGACATGCGAAGCGCCTTGTCAGAGTTTTGACTATGGAGGATATTGATGAGATTCGCCACCGACCGATGAGGAATCCCCCCCCCCCCCCCCCTCCCTCCCCAGCACCCCGCTTTTTTAGTTGTACTCAGACATTGTACTAGATTCACCACTTGTAACTTTTTTGGTCTCATAGGTCACTTTGGCCGTCTGTAGACGTTAATATATTATTTCATTTCATTTTTAGTCGTATAGCAGACATGCAGACCTCACATTGTGAAGTTTTCGTCCGAGTTACGACCAATTGATATTGTGCTAATTCTTTCTATCTTTTGTGGTGCGTATGCCCTATCAACTACCTTTTCTTTTGTGCTAATTTTTCCAATTTAACGCTTCTCTTAGTGCTAGGCTTCATTATGGCTGAGTCTGCCCTTGATCTCCGGAGTCATGACAGAAACTCAGCACGCTGAACTTTGTGTTGATGTATGCTCATGTGTGTGTGCGGGTGGTGTGTGTTGTGCTTGGGAGCATATGTTTGTACCTAGTTCTACACCCACTATTGGGCACTGACGACGTTAGTGGGGATGTTGTGGTATTTAGTCAATACTGTGCATGATGGAGCTGATGGTTATATTGTCTCGTGGGTGACTACCATGAGTCTATACCTTGCACTTTCCTTCAAGGGTGAATCTGGGTATATCCTGGATTCATCTAGGTATATTATTTCATTTCTCTCTCCAACACATCATCATCCATCTCCGTGTCACAAATGGTGACGTGGCTGCCCATTCACACACACTCTCTGCCCTGCATGGACAAGCCCCCGGAAATTGCTGGCTGACGTGGTTGGCAGTATGGGCAGGCACGCATTTTGCGGAAAGAATGCCACGTAGTAGCGTGTACGGATCTCCGCCTTTTACATCACCCTTAAAAGGTTTCAAGAGACTCACATGGAATGCATTGTGAATCCTCCAAGTATCTGGCAGTTTCAATCGGAAGGAGACATCATTTATCTTTTCAGTAATCTGGAAAGGTCCGTAGTATCGCATACTAAGCTTTGGAAAAAGCCTCTCCTTTCCCTTTTTCTTTCGTAGGCGTGCCTTCTCAAAATGTAAGAGCACCCAATCATCCTCCTTCAATTTCAAGTCGCGACGATAGTGATCCGTTGCCTTTTTCTATCGTTCTTGAGACTTCTGCAAAGTCTCGCGAACCTTGGCAAAAGCCTTATCCAAATCTCGCGTATATTTATCCGCTTCAAAAATCTTATCTTTTGTGCTTAGGAAGGGTGGAACCTTCGCAGCACCTTCAACCATCTCAAATGACGCCTTCCCCGTCGAAGAGTGTATTGTGTTATTGTAGGCAAATTCCACCAAAGGTAAGTACTTTTCCCATTGAGTCTTCTGATCTGAGATATAAGATTTCAATAAATCTATAACCACTGAATTTGCAATCTCAGATTGCCCATCTGTCTGCAGGTGGAACGATGACAAGAACTGCAACTGCGTGCCAATGTTCTTCCAAATTGCCTTGCAAAACAAGCTCATAAATCTGGGGTCCCTGTCGGAGACAATTGTCTTAGGCATGCCATGTAATCTGAAAATCATCGTGACATTCTGTGTTGTTGGGAGATCAAAAATGAAATCCATTGCAATACTTTCCTAGGGGCCGGTGGGTATGGGTAAAGGCTGTAACAATCCCTGTGCTTTATGCATGTCAAACTTGACCTTCTTGCATACTAAGCAACTGCGCACAAACTCTTCCACATCCTTTTTGAGTCTCGACCAAAAGAAGTATCTCTCTACCCCTTTCATGGTGGTAGGAATGCTGCAGTGACCCGTAAAAGATGGACAGTGGCATTCAGTCATAACCTTTTCCCTCAACAGCTGTGTAACGCACAACATGGTTTTTTCTCATCAAGTAGCCATCCCGAATCGAATATCCTGCTACAGTCTCCCCATCCCGTATCTGTGTGAAAACGTCTGCAAAATCTGTAGCTGTGGCATATTGGTCGACTATATCCGGATGATGAAGTTTTGCTGGTAGATGTTTTGCCTGCTCGTGGCTTTTAGTTACAAGTCTGGTCATTCAAAAAAATCGATGCCTATGTAGCTTTTGAAAAGGTAGCTTATTTTGTTCCATTGAGCATAGGAAATAATTCTTCATATGCCAAATACTTGAATATATGAAATGGAGCTTTCCCCTATGAGCAGTTCTGAAGTCTACATACTGCTCAAATCACTTACTGATGATGCTTATTAAGTGTCGAGTGTTTTGTCTACGTGTTGACAGGATTTTTAAAAAAAAGTTCCATTTATCCTAATTTTAATATTTAGTCTTATTTTCACATCATCTTGAAGGCTAAACACATTGGGACAATAGTTTCGAAAAGATATGGGATAATAATTTCAACAACTTTCCAGTTCTAAAACTTGTGTGGCTAGAGCCTCAAGGCTGACTTTTATCTGTCAGGTATATGGAATCTATCGACAGTGGACTCCTTTATTATCTTCAAACAAATCAAACTCTGGTAATTTTTGTAAGTGGACATTGGATTGGTTTGCATATATTCCCTTATTCAAGACTTTACTTTCCTAGGGTGTGACAACTAAACGAGGTGATATTCTTGGACTGGTCATGAGGCGAAATGAACATGCCACAAATCTGTTGACAGCATCATCTACTCAACAGCTACCACCTATGCTTCAGGCAAGTTTTAAAGTTTTGCTTCCCTACCTACTAGATGCGAGCAACTTTTAGCCTCCCAACTAACTAGGAAAAGTAGGAAAATGTCCAAGAAGCTACCACGGTTTGAATTCTTTTGAAGTAGATATCGTTGTCCCTTCTGTTTGATCTTCTGTATGTCCGTAGTGAGGGAAGCAGAGTGCTTACTTGATATTTAATCTAAACACTGTAGAGCATGCATTTGTGCCAAAGATGCTGGCATATGGATGTCTGCAGCATTTATCACAAGGTCGCTCTCTTCTTCCCTTAATACATTATCTAGAGTTTTGCCCCTGTGAAATTTTTCTAGTTGTGTTTGTACTTACTGTATTTTCAAATCTTTCAAGGTTCAAGAAGGAGGAACAGCTGTTAGCAGTGGGCTAGGAGAATTATTCATTCAAAAGACTGAACATTTGAATGGGTCACATGTTGAATTCTTAAAATCATGGGACCGTCTTATTGATCTCGAAGCACAAGAGCTGCAAGTGTGTACCTTCCATCCAAATCATTTATAGATCTGATTTTATGTGAAAAGTTAAATTTTTTTTTTCTTACATTTGCTGGTTAGGCTTCACAACGAGAAATATGGAGGCTTCCTGCGCAAGAGCGTGAGAGATCGGGACGCTGCCTTTCTTTAATGAAGCTTAAGCATAAGCCAGAGGGGTCTCGTAATGATAAGAAGAACGTTGGACCTTTCTTGTACATTTTTTCAAGAGATTTGTCGTGTACCACTTCAAATAGACTCAAAAGACAAGAGTCTGAAACATGTGGGCTGCATGAGCGACCTTTCTCTAGTGGTGATCATGTGGTAAGTTTTCTTTCTTTCCCTCTACAGAGAGTAATGAATTTTGGTCACAGGGAGGATAAAATATTAGCAGAAAATGCTGCTTCGTATTCAATGCTGCTTTGAACAAAAATAAATTTTGTGAGAAAGGATGAAAATAGACTACCTGAAGTTTTTCAAGAATAATCCACTGCCTTAACACATAATTAATGTCTTTAAATTTTGAAGTTTTGGGAGAGAAATAAAAAACTGTCGTAGTATTTAGAGTATGTATGGGTGTAACAGATATGTGTGAACACGACAAACATAAGCACTTACAGACCGACTCATGGTCGAGCTGTGTCTCGAATATCAATCCATAAACCTTAACCTCTAAATGGCTTACCATGAGTGACTTGCAGTTCTTGGGATCCATGGGATTAATGAATTGGGGCAATCATGTTCAGCAAGTAAGGAGGAATGCTCTCTACCGTAACTCGTTGTAAACAGTCGACCAATGAATGGGATATTGCATTGGAGAATGCTTCCCTCTGGTGCCTGCTTAATGTGCCCTTTCATGGGTGTGGAAATTCATGCCTCGGGGTTGTAGTGACAAAGTCTCTAAGGATTGCTTCCCGTCCTCTGTAGCCTGCTGGCTTTTCGTTCTTCCTGGATTATTTCACTTTGATTAGTTCTGCTGATCTGTTCTTGAGTTGGAGTGGGGTGAATTAATCTGCTATCTGCATGGACAATCCCTTCAAAGATCTCGTCTGTCACATGACTCTTATCTTCTCTCCCATATCAAAATAACCAAGCTTTGCTTGCTTGCTCTTTACTTCACCGATTTTTGAATCCCCAAATCTATGAAAGGTTCAACCTTCACCAGTTGTTCTTTTAGTATGTGTTTCTAGAATGCAGTCTTACCCATGATTTGGGTGCAAGCCTTCTTTTTCCCAGCCAATGGGATCCCCCCCACTCTAATGTATTTTTTTGCATACTTTAAGCCCTTTCTTTCTCGCTGATAAGCGAGAAAACTTCTTTTATAGAAGGTTTGCATCTTTTGAAAATACCTGTGCCAAGGCTGCCATATCTTGCATTTAATTTGTGGTCGTCTTTGTCTCCCTTCTTGATCTCCAAGGTTTGTAGCTTTGTCTCGAGCTCCATAATTCTTCCTTCCTTCTTGAGTAAATCTTGTTCTACGGTTCCTAGCTCAGCGTGAAATTTCTGCAGTTCTTGCATCAAGTACAACGCCAAGGGGGTTTGTTTGGTAATGGGGAGTGCGATGGGGGGTTTGCCCATCTAGAAGGCTGCGGCAAAGGTTTTTCAATACATCGCTGGTGTTTATGAAAACCCCAGGGGATGTACCACGTCTTTTGGTAACGCTAATGGAGATCACATCATATGGGGTTTTTAGTTGTTGGCTGATTGGAGGGTTGAACATATTTGCATGTGGGGTTCAACAGAGAGGGATTAACCTGGCTAAAGATTGGGCAGCATTGCAAGATGTGCATATGTCTTGGTTTCCAGGTATATATAATATGCCTCTGCATTGCTTTCTTTGACATTTGTCTCTATTCTTGTAGAAGCTCTTAAATTGGTAGTCTGTCCACCTGCCTTTGATAGGCAAAAATGAAAGGAAATGAAATGTTATACTAAACATCTTTAAGAGGCCAAAATGACCTATGAGACCAAATTGATACAATTCTGGTGGATCTAAAGCCAAACTGAACATCAGTGTCCGAGGATGTGGCATTGGGCGCTGTTCGAGGATGTAGTGCATCGGTCGTTGAAGAATATCGTCAATGTCCGTGTTGGTAAATAGTCGTACTGGAGGTCTCCCATGCCGTGCTAGAATAGCCTTGACCCTTGGATGGAGCCTCTGTCAATGTTGGTGGTGGCCCTTGTAGATGTGGGCTTCGAGCTTTCCCAAGCTCAATGACTCTGTCAATCAATATACCTTTGGTATAGATGGACTTTAAAGTCTGTTATGAATCTTTCTCATGTGATTGCTGAGTTCCGAGAAACGACCTCCCGAGAAGGTGATGTCAAACTGTTGTATGAATTCAAGGGCTCGATGTGTAATGGGGACGGGCGCCACGTGCCAAGGGAAAAGAACAGACTGAACACTATGCATGATGGAGCTGATGGTTATATTGTCTTGTGGGTGACTACCATGGGTCTGTACCTTGCACTTTCCTTTTAAGGGTGAATCTGGGCCTATCCTAGATTCATCTAGGTATACTTTTAGCACTTCGAATAACACTGAACTGAAAGAGAGAGAGTGCACGACACACGAGACAGGGAGTGGCGGAGTTCCACCCTGAGAGAGCATTGGCCCCAAACCTTGGCGCCCCTTTTGGAATTTCTTTATATTTCTTGAACTCAATATAATGCCGATACTTGCGCTTTACATCTTCACCCGGAAGAGTGCCAGAGACTGAGTCCTCTACACATAATTAAAGCCCCTTGGCCTATGAAAAGCAGTTACATGAAAAGCATAAAACTCAAAAGCATCTGGTCTTCAAAAGCTCTAGGGCCAAAAAGTTGCCAGTGCAAAATTCCGCACAACTGCTACGTCAGCAGTCCATCGTAAACGCGGAAGTTTGTACAACCTGCCATGTCATCAATGTAAATTGGGGGTGTCCATACAGTTGCCACGTCATCACCTTTTTCACAAGAGATTAAGTGTGTGTGTGTGTGGTCCCGCTTTATTTTAAAGGCTTTAGGTCCCTTGGGCCCCATTAAATGGGGTCCCATAAGTTGGTGGAAACTCTTCTTTAAAAATAGGCCACTTCTTCTGTTGCTTCTGCTTCTTCACTTAGGGTTTAGGCTCCTCGGCCAAGATCTGCAAGTTGGCTCCGTTCTTCATTGGCTTGACACATTAGCAGTTTGTGACACGATGGGTGTCTTGGTAGCCCGAAAACATGTCAAACTTGACTGCTTGAAAGTTGACTCCCATCCTTGAACTCATTTGTCAATCTCTGCTCTAAAGAAATCAGTGATATCCCTTTGTGAATGTCTCCCACTATCTAATCTCCTAAGGAGACTCTCCTCGTGTCTGCGCAACTCTAGCAAAACACCATGGCATCTTTGATCCTGATATCTCACGACTCCAGCCAGTGGTCCAAAGCCCTCTTTGAATAGACAACGAAAGAGACCTCGTATCTCATAGTACATTGGACAATAACATATTGATGTAACTTTGTCTCTGGCCTCTATATGATAGAACTCGCAAATCCTGGCCTTTGTTGGTACTCTCCTAAATCTACCAATCTCAATTTTCTAGCTGGTGCGCTGATGTGCGCATCTAATAAATACTACATTGTATCCCATGGGATAAATGGGTGTCCATATAGGGAGGTCTGGTCATAAATCCATCCTCTCTGAGCTCAAGGAGATGCTCTCTGTAGAAAGCCATCTTCGTGCCAAGCTCTCGTGCGTGCTCTATCCATGTCCTCCTTGTGTCTAGTTGAATCAAATCCTGTTTGATGAGGCGGGTGATGTCCGTCTATGTGTGGGACAAGGAGGGTGCATCCAACGAGTACTGGAAGGGGAGTAGTTTGCTTATACTAAAACGAGGATGTCATTTGTGCATACCAACAAGATGTGTCTCCTTGTGAAGCAAGCTGTCGAGAAGCTAGGCGAGCATATCTATCTTTGGGGAGATCCCTGATGCTATTTGAGGCAGATTTGGTAAGTGCCTCTATGACTAGCGGAGAGTACCAAGCTCTGTGCGAATAATCTCATATGGTACAGAGACCTTGGCCCTAATCATCCGAGAAATCCTAGAGACTAGAGGCCTCTCTATACATCTCCATCCATCAATACTGCCAGCTCAACTATGATGATCTACTGATCATCCTCATATCTATAGCCCATAAAACATAGTAGAAGTGACAAATGTGTCAAATATCAGAGCTTTGTTCGAAGTTCTTGAAACTGAATCCACCTCTTCATCCTCCCCGAAGTTGCATTTACTCTTGTGAGTCTGGTCTCTATCAAGGTTGGATCAAAACGTACGTACTGATCCGTTCCGTACCGTACGGACGTTATGTACGGATCAGTACCGTACGGAACAATCCGTACGCCTTTTTTTTTTTTTGGGTGGTGGGGGTGTGGGAAGCCCGTACAATGTTGATTTTAAATAAAAATCCAAATCTCTTGCAATAGTTACACAGTATATGGTTGTCTTGTAAAATGTGTCTTTGAATGTCTCTTTAAGTTGTTGGCTTCTCTCTTGTTTTTTATTGGAAATGTCCTAGAAAATTTAGTACTTTGCGGTTTTTTTACAAGAGTACGTATTTTTACGTACGTAAAAATTTTTCCTGTATGGAACAACGTACAGTACGTACATATACGCCACGTACAGTACGTTTGGTACCACCTTGGTCTCTATTGTACTAGAACTTTGGACCTCTGAAGACCACTCCCAAGTAAGTTTATGCGTTTGTATACTCAGCCGTCTGCTGATCATATGTGAAGGTCGGTGCAAATCGCTTGATCCACTGTGTTGTGGTGTTTAACACCATAACTTCGGTCTTGCCAAGGTTTACCGACAAGCCGCTATCACTAGCAAATGTGTGAATGCATCCAAGTGTCGTTGCATCCCCTCGGGCAAATATGAGATCAAGATGATATCATCTGCATATAGTAGTAATGAAATCCATGTCCATGCTAGCTATGCTTCAGCATCCTTGTTTCACTCCAACAATGGAGAGAATATGCTCAGATAACCCCTCAAGAGTACGAACCTGCTCCATGACTGTCGTGTATAAAGCCATGACTCCGCAGACGAGCTCATGGGTACTCCCATCTCTTGTAATCTTTGCATCATTCGAGCTCTAGGAACCCTATCAAATGCTTTGCAAAAATCCATAGAGGTACAATGAATCCCCATACCAAGTGATTTACTTTCGTCAATAACAACTTTGAGTGTCAATATATGATCAAGAGTAGAAAAACCCCTCCCAAAACTTGCCTGGCTTGATGCCCAAATGCTTGCTCTCTCTGTCCATCTACAAGAATGGATGCATACAACCTAGCTAGTGTGTGCTCAATCATGATAGTACGGTAATTCCTCGGAATCATGAGGTCTCTTGCCTTGAAGATACGCACAAGAGTAGACATGCTCCAAGTATCTGGAAAACCCTCTTATATGGCTCGGTTTAACAGTGTTGCAAGAAGCCTTGCAAGCATATCCTAGTATGTATGAAGTGCTCCGCCATCAATCCATCACGATCATATGCTCTCCTTGTCCTCATCGTGTCAAGGGCTTTCTTTAGCATCTTAGTGATAAAGAAAGTGCATTTTTGTGTGCAAGGCTTCGAAGGGTCGGGTAGAGACTGTTGCCCTAGAACTGTGTAAAGAGATGCTACATATGTGCTCCAAATCTCAGTGGATGTGATAGCCGGTGGGGGGGAATGCTCATGAAAACTTCTCCTTGCCTCTCTTGAGTCCTGGCTTATGAATAGCTTGTACAACTCCTTCTCTAACCGAGCAAGGTAAGTCCTCTTCTTTCGTCACTTTCGGCATTAAAAGGCTATCTGTGACTGTCTATGAGTAATGGCTCCCAAGAGCACCTCTCTCTGGAGTGTGGCTCTTGTCTCTCTACACTCCTTCTGATACCAACTGCTCTGGGGTAGAGAGAATCTTCCAAATGTGCCTTGGGCTCTTATGCTTGCTTACTTACGTCAACGTGTGGTTACTTCTTCCTTTGGTCATTGGCAATCATCTTTTTGGGATGTGTTTGGGAAGATGGAAGGGCATATTCATGGATGTCCCTTTACTTGCAGTTTGATCTCTGCCTGGAAAGAAGTTACAAGGCATTTATCATGGCATGGTCGGCAACAGCAGGTAAGAAATTCACTTCGTTTGGAAAGTCTTCATTGGATTCAGGCATTCTCTCTTACTTTGGTTGATCGCTCGCCTCGTCAGGCATACTTTCTCTCTTGTCATGGCCTTCAAGTGGGTTGGTGATGTGGTTGATGAGGTGGGCTACACTCTCTAGTTTCCCCTTGCTGCTTGCCGTTTTGAATTGGGTATGCATTATCGTCAGCTGTGGAGTGAACTTCAACGTATGTTGGTTGAATTTTTACCCATTCCGTCTTTGGCTGATGGTATTCGCATCTCTGATTGGAATCTCGGGAATTTGCCTTTCGAGGCCATTTTTGCTAGTAAGGTTTATGCCCTTCTTTTACCGCAAGTTTATGCCAGTAAGGTCACCTGCTTTGCGATTGCTGCATTACTAGAGTTTTTCTTCGTTGCATATGAGCTTGTATGCGGCTCCGTTTCCCCTCGTGGTCTTCCACAAATGGTTTTGGGCCTTTGGCATTCTCTCGCCTTCCTTTGGCGATTTGTGGTCTTCTTCATGCGGGTCAGATTTTGGGCTTATTGGACTCTGTGGCGCCAACGTAATTGCTATATGTTTCATTGCTCGAATGAAGACCCTTTTCAGTTTTTCAAGCTTTCCCTTGGGCAATATTTACGTTTTGCCTTGGAAGTAGGTGATATCACCCCAGAGATGCATCAACTTTCCTATGAATGCTTTTAGCCCTTTGTCGTATCCGAACCGTAATGCGTTCTTTTCTTTGTACATGATCCTTCCAGTGTGTTTTCCTCACCTTGAGGTTTCTCACCTGTAAATTAATTCGAAAGATTTACAAAAAAAGTCTTTGTGTGTGTTGTTTATGGCAGGATGGAGAGGAGGATTTAGCTAGGTTTGTTGCCTTCATCTTGTGGTTGATGCTCTATGTTGCGGTTTTGGTAGTGTTTCTCGGTGGTGTGCCAGAGATGCATCAACTTTCCTATAAACGCTTTTAGCCCTTTGTCGTAGCCGAACACTAATGCGTTCTTTTCTTTGTACATGATCCTTTCAGTGTGTTTTCCTCACCTTGAGGTTTCCCACTTGTAAATTAATCCAAAAGATTTACAAAAAAAGTCTTTGTGTGTGTTGTTTATGGCAGGATCGAGAGGAGGATTTAGCTAGGTTTGTTGCCTTCATCTTGTGGTTGATGCTCTATGTTGCGGTTTTGGTAGTGTTTCTCGGTGGTGTGGGTGTGTTGGACCGAGTTGCATTCCGGTACAACACCCCTCAAGATGGGGCACCATGTCGTAGCTTTGTTGGTTAAGGTCGACTCATGGTGAACTTCGCATCCTTGGTTTGAATTTTGAGTTCGTGTAGAGCTTATTGTAAGATTACACAATGCATAAGAGTGGGGTAGGGAAAGATATGTTAGCATAATCTTTAGTTCTAGGGTCCATGCTTATTCACCTTATGGTCTAGGTCTTGTAATTTACCCTAAAAATGTATGTGCCTATTTTGGAGGGTCAATTTTGTTTGTTCTTTGAAATATTTTGAATACATAAACTTTTGTTGCGTCCCTCGTTTCTTGTCATGCGTTTTTGCAAGCATGCGCGTTTGTTTTTCCACCGTTTTTTTGATTTCTAGGTTTTTGCTCTCAACGCAGAGCGACTTCAAATCTTGTCCTGAATTGTAGTCCTTATATTACGCCCTTAGTTAAGGCTCAATGCCTAAAAAATTATGCACTCACTCTCTTTTCTAAGAATGCAAATTCTAGTCGTTTTGCCTCTCACATTGAATGGTTTTCCACCCTAGCATTATTCTAACAACTGTTATCAAAGCCCATGCAGCTTATGCTTAGGGCGCAACTCATCTAAATACAAGGGTAATGCCTACATTCTCACTTAGATTTTAGGCTTTTTCCCTCTTGTGCTAGTTTTGCATGCATCAATACTTCAAGCATTGCTTGAGCTATGATCTGCTAAGCTCTATGAACTACTTGGTATCTTGGAGCAATGGTCGTAGTGAACATAGTGGACAACTTCTCTTTGGGTACCATTAATAGTCCATTTCAATCAAGAATTACTTCTTTCTTATTGTGGCGTTAAAGTCTATTTATCCTTTGAGATTGCTTAGACACGACAAAACTGTTACTCTCCCATTCCATTCATCGAATTACTCTCCATCCCATGTATTGTGATGTGTGCCATTATCTCTATGATGATGATGTCATTGTCATTGTCCTAATTTTGTATAAGGAGCTAGATAACCTTTCCTCACCCACTATTAATAGTACACATTGGGAATGGAGTCTATTGACAAGTTCAATGGCTATGACTTCCACACTCAGCTAGGCAAGGTCAGGGGCTATCTTATGAGAGGGACCATGGGGCATCATCATGCCTCCACCTCAAGAAGGAGATAGTGCCGCAACCAAGGCAACTTTGGCTCAATTCCAAGCCAAAGATGGAACAAGCATTTGGGACGTTTGTCCAGAGTTACCAGGGAACGCGTTCCCTAGGGTCTGGAACGCCGGAACGGTGTTCCGGCCGGTCACTGGTGCAAGGAACGTCCCGGAACGGTAGGGTGTTCCGGATGACAATCTGATACCGAAACGGTTTGGGGAGAACAGGCTGGAAGGGGTGGAACGGCCGGAACGATAGCAAACGGGCAGATTTCTAGCAGGCTCCAACGGTCACAATTGGTCACAAACTCCAATGGTCACAACTGGTCACAAACAGGTAGATTCTGGGGTTTTTTCTTTTCTGGCAGCCCTTGCAAATTGCTCCTCCCTCATCCCTTTCCTTCACAAATGCAACAAGCCTCAAGGCTCTCTCTCTCTCTCTCTCTCTCTCTCTCTCTCCCCCTTGCTCTCAAGCTCTACCCTCAAGCTCTCAAGCTCTCTCCCTTGGGCTTGCCCTCAAGCTCTCTCTCCCTTGGTCTCAAGAAGTGAAGCCTCTCTCTCAAACACTCTATCTCAAGCTCTCAAGGAGTCAAGCGGCAAGCCTCTCTCTCAAGCTCTCTCTATCTCAAACCCTCAAGGATCTCTCTCTCTCTCTCTCTCTCTCTCTCTCTCTCTCTCTCTCTCTCTGTGATAATCCATGGCCTCTTCTTCTCGTACAACCCCCTCCGTTCATGCGGGCAACACTCAAGAGGTGAAGGAATGGTCGTGGTAGGATGAAGTGACTTCGGAGGGCACCTTGTCGGTGACGGGAGGTGCTCGTGCATCGGCATGCAAGCTATGCTCTTACACGCGGAAAGGGGGGCATGACAGAGTGAGGGCACACTTTCTTCGAGTGCCGGGACATGAGGTGCACCAACGTAAGTGTCAAGAAGAGGAAGGAAATTGAGGAAAAGGATCGGCAATTCAACCATAACATGCAAAGGTATCGATCCTAAGACCCTCATTTTTCCTTCTTCTTCTCTACCCGGTGCCGATGGCGGTGGATCTTCATCGGATCCGATTCGTCGCCAAAGGACACTTGCCACCTCTTGGGACCCAAAGAAGAAGGAAGAGGGGGATGCTGCTGTGGCCCGATTCTCCTATCATGACCATATCCCAGTTGTCGCGGCTCGGTAAGCTTCATCGATCTTCTCTCATTTCTTCTATTATCGTTGTTTCCGCCACTATGATCTCTAATGTCACGTGCACATCTAACCCTATGTGTACGTGGACAAGCTACTTCATGACAAGGGTTCATTCAGCTTAGGAATAGGAAGTGTTCTGGCACTTTTGTGAGTCTGTCGCAGACCATGCATGTCCAGGCACTTAGAGTAGATGTATATCCTCTGGTTGCACACAACATGATCATCAAATTACATTCAATACCCATTAGGAGCATTTTTATAGTGCACAGACCTATTTTCCCTATTTTAGCCATTTTTCACTTATTATTATTGAGTGACTTTCTTGGGAAACTGGGTAGGGCGATTTGACAAGCAAGTATATAAGAAAACCCAGCGCTAGCACTTTCTGGTAGAAGAGGCAGCAGGAACCAATCGTTCAACGGGCACCTTCTCAGCAAGACCTCTCCGACAATTAACCTAGCGTTTTCAGCCAACAGACCAAAGACCAGCCTAGCTTTTTTCATCAAGGACAGCCCCGACGTTTGCAGACAGTAGATCAAGCCTGGCGTTAGCAGATTTCCTCAGCAGATCACTAGCGTTTTTCCATCAGACATAGATTCAGCCCTAGTGTTTTTTGATCAGCAGAACAACATAGCGTTTTGCAGATTCTCCGCAATAGAACCAGCATAGGCATCAGCGTTTTCAGTTTTCAGCAGTCAGACTCCGTAGTAGAACTCCCGAACCTCGTAGATCTCACCTTCCCGCAGCAGACTTCCCGAAGCAGATCCTCGTCGCACGGTTAGATCAGCCAGCGTTTGCAGATTCAGCCCGGAAAACGTAGATTTCAATATATGCGTTTTCAGCGCGTCGTCGTCGCATTTTCCTCATCGCCGTCGTCACCAACATAGAGTCAGAATTCAACAGATAAGGATTTGCAGATTTCAGCCATTTGCGTTTTCAGATTTCAGCTCGTCTCGTCGTCGTTGTCGACATCGTCGGCAAGTCCATTGCATTGTAGAGATTTGTGCAATCAATAGTAGACCGCTCTCCCCATAGAGAGTGGGGCCTTCGGAGGAGGGTTTGACAACATTCTGGTGTCGTATTCTTCTTTCTCTATTGAAGTAGTCTCAGCACCTTCATTCATAGTGTTTACCACTTTGTTTGTGACCATTTGCACTCTCTCACTAAAGGAACGAAAGGCTCTCCCTTCCGTAAGTAAAAGGAACCCTTGAGCACAATTCGGAGCACTCATCTTGAGCAAAGTTCAACATTCACTTCCGCTGCACCTTACATTGGTCTAAAGTTTAAACTATGAATAATAATACTAACCTCTTCTATATGTGATCGAAATAGGTCGAAGTATAGGAAAGCTATGGTGCAGCGGATAGGAGAGTATGGCACCGGTTATGTGCTGCCATCTCCAGAGGCTCTCCGAACCACTTTGCTCGATCGAGAGAAGGCGATCATGGAGCAAGCAACGTTCAATATTCAACGGCTTTGGGCAAAACATTGTGTTTCCCTCATTGCCGACAAATGGAGGAGCGATGCAAGAAAGAGATCTATCCGTTGCCTCGTCGCATACTTGAGTGGAGAGATGTACTTTGTGCACTCTCATGATGCCATCGAGAGTGACAAGTTCGCCGATGCCCTCGTTGCAGAGTGGACAGTGGCGGTTCGATAGGTCTTCATGAGTGATGAGTTCACCACCTTCCCCTATGCAAAGAGTGTTGCAGTGATTCATTGCAAGGAGAAGGCATAGGATCTTGAGTTTTGGAAGGAGCTCAAGAGTCCAGATGCACATGTAAAACCGATGATTCATTTGCTTCAGGTTGTGGATGGCATGGATCCTTGCATTGGCAAGGTTTATGAGAGGCAATGGACCGCATGATCGAGTAGCTTGCACAGCTTGAGTCGGATGCAGAGCGATATGATGAGATCCGTGCGCTTTGCAACTCAAGGTGGAATTCATATGCCACTCCTTTGCACGGGGCAACATACATGGTGGATCCAGAGTTCCAAGGTGTAGGGCAAGTGATAGATAAAGAAGTCATGAACCAATTTACAGACATCTTAAACAAGATGGTTCTAGACAGAGATGGGCAACGCATTGTCAGAGATCAGTTGAGACATACAGAGAGACGCGGGGGCCATTTCAAGTCCAGATGCTCAGATTGACTGCAAGAAGATAGATTCAGTGCTATGGTGGGAGGACTATGGCTATGATGGCCTTGAGCTTCAGAGATTGGCGATCCGTATTCTCAGCTACTCAGTTAGTATCTCATGCTTGGAGCAATTGTGGAGTACCTTTAGCCACGAAGAGGAATCGGCTTTGAGTAGAGAAGGCAAATGATCTTGTCTTTGTCGACGCAAATTTGAAAATGCTTTGCAAGAGTACAAGTAAACAGACAGATCCTTTTACACAGTGCGAGATGGAGCAAGAGGCTCCTCAGGTAGGTGGAGATACAGAGGCACTGACGCCAGGTACTTCGTCTATGGCCAAGGTCGAGCGCCTAGAGCTCGATGATGAGGAATGGGAGGATGTGCATGACATACAGCCGGCTACTACTAATTGGGAGGCTTCTCAGGTTAGTGGCTCTTGAGTCTTGAGTCTTGAGACTCTAGGCCTTCCATTATCCATACTTTTTTGTATTACGGCTTGCCCTTGTGGTATTTGTCACCTTTGGTCTTTTGGTATTGTGGTTTGCCCCCCTTGTAGTCTCATTATGGTATATGTCACCTTTGGTTTTTTTGTAGCGCCTTAGTAGCCAAAATTAAGCGAAAAGTACATATTGCTTAATGTTAAGGCTCAACTTTGAAGTCTTATCTCATAACTTCTCCTCTTGCAATTATATGAGAGCTCTAATTTGTAATTGCATGTGTTATTGTGTATGGGCATTGTGTCTGTTGTGTATGTACTATGACCGTGTTGCCGTACATCACAATCAAGTCATAATAAGATTGAATGGTCTTCAAATCGTGTTTTTTGTGGGTATTAGAGTCAAAGGACTCTAGTACTACTTGTATTCAAACACATAACGCTAAAATAATGCATTATTTGGGTGTTTTTTATGCCTCTTGTTCCATGCCGTTCCCGTTCCGGACACCTTACCGCTCCCCCGTTCTGCAGGGAGGCCCGCCGCCGTTCCCGTTCCGCGTTTCGGTTGACTTTGCTTTTGTCACCTCCTTGGATAGTAAATATGTCCGCTTTCTCAATGAAGCAACTTTAGTCTACAATGCATCGGGAGATCCTACAGGGAAGTTTGGGAGGTAAGGGGAAGCATTCCAAAGCATCTTTGATGATGAATTTATACAATATCAACATGGATGAAGGTGAAGACCTCTCGGGCCTCATCACTGGGCTCAGGGGTATATGTACCCAATTTTTGCACATCCAAACATAGTTGGATGATGAAAAAAAGTTGCTATTCTACTAAATGCACTTCTTGCATAGTATGGCCGAATTGTCACATACAGGAAGAGGAAAGGAAGCTCAACAAGAAGAATTGATAGGTTGTAGCGTAAAGGTAACAATGTTCTTGATGTTGCAAGTGCTGATTATTTGCAAAAGTGCATTCATTGTGGGAGAAGCAATTATTTTAGCAAAGACTGTTTTCAATCGCCCTCATTGTATTAGGACCAACCATCCACCTTACCTGCAACCATCCACCCTACATGTGTTTTTTCAAAGACAAAAGCTACAGAAGGACCTCGAGCGAAGTCCTTTGAAAAACTTGTACAAAAATGTTGCTTTCGCTTAGAGAAGCCTATTCTCTTTTAAAGAGTGGCTTTTAGCCTTTGAGATGGAAGTCCCTAAACCTGTCTACATACTTTTGGATAGACTCTCTACACCCTAGCTTGAGGCTTCTCCATGCAATAAAAAATATCTTAAGCCTCACTTGAAAGTTAGAGAAATTGCTCCATAATGGCAATTTTCTATGCTTTCTAGGTTTTTGGAGCTTCTCCCTTGGATCAAAGACTGGCCCACCATTGGCAAGTTGGCCTTTGGAGATATAGGGAGACATGTCAAAGTTTTGAAGACTCTGTAAAGTCTTCAGCTCCAAAAGCAACATCAAACTGCTGGATGAGATTGAGAATCTTATTGGTGTCACCAAAAAAAGGTGTTTTCAACCATGTTGAAGGAGTATCTTCTCTTGTGATGGGAGATTCAGATGATAAGTTTAGCAGTCTTTTGTTAAATTCAGATGATAGTTTTTTGTGAGCAGTCTTTTGTTCAAACACTCCATTGTACCTTCACTCTTGTTTTGAAGTCCAGTTTGTGAGTTTGTGTACTGGGGACTTTTGAGTTAGAGGAAGGCCTTGCCATTGAAAGTGTATCCATGTAGCTGTTGTCTCCTACTCCTTGTTGTTTGTAAGGAAGCTTGTCTTGGGCTACCCTTTGCTCAAGGCTTTGGAGGACTGTCATGTAATCATGTAAGCATAAGCCTTAGTGTTAGGATCCATGCTCATTTACCTTGTATGGCCCATGCCTTTGCCATTTACCCTAAAAAGGTATGGTCAAATATTCAGCCCCCATTTTGGAGAATTGACCCCAATCTTCTCTTAAACTGTAGTTCATCATATCCCTAAATTATGAAGGTCATCTACCCCTTATGTCAAGCCCAAAGCAAGGCTCAAAGTGTGTAAAATGATATACTCACTCTAGAATGCAAGTTCTAGTATTTCTTCCTTTCACAGTAAATGCTTCAAATGCTCTTCCACCGTAGCATTATTCTAATAAAATGGTAAGATAGGAACATGTGGCTTGAATTTCTAAGGGGAGGAGAACTTGGGTTGAAATAAAAACCGATTATGAATTACATGGTGGCTGAAAGCTGGTCAGATAACAAAATACGTTAATGTTACATTTGATTTTACAAAAGGAGCTTTGTCCAGGATGTTGTGACTGACTTTGTGCTTGTTGCAGCTGCTTAGTACAGAGAGTGGGCATGTTGCAGTTGCTGCTGGTTCTGTATGTGATATCAAAGAGGACACTATATCGGTATTGCTTGTGCAGTATATGAGTTAAGACGTAATAAAGGCTTTTCAAAAGCTTAATACCAACAAGCTATCTTTTTATAAAGGTCTCGAGACACATTTAGCTTAGTTCTGATATTGATTAATATTTCAGATACAGCTCTCGCAGCAGCTGTGGCTTCCGCAACAGAAGGGAGTTTCAGACAAGGAGGTTCTTTTTAATCAGGTTTGGCGAATAGACAAAGATGAGACAGCTTCTTTTCTGGCTACTATGAGGTATGTGAAATGTGCAAAACCTTGTTTGGCAATATAGATGCTGCTGGTTTCCTCTTTATATAGCTGTTGCTTGGAACATAACTTCATTTTGCAGGTTTAATGTTTTGCAATTGTTTTTGAGGAATGGGCACGAACAGGGTCGCCGGCTTATAGTTGACCTTGAGGTATGCTGAAGTGGTTTTCCCTAGAACCCTTTTGGAATTGTAGGTAGAAAGGTTCATTTTTTGGATGCTGTGCTATCTGAGATGGTTTGCAGGTCTTGTGTGTTACTCAAGGTGGTTCTTGATTTTGGGTCTTTCTTCCCCAGTGTGGAACTTCTTGTGATTTTATTTTACACTTTATTTGCAGTCTCTTAATACTTGGATCTTACATCAGTTTTCTGTTGTACAGCCACCCAAATTTGATAATGGAGGACTTTTTAGTCAGGATCCTGCTGCAATGTATGTGCGGTCAGCATCCGCTTTGAATGATGATCAGCGACGTGCTATATTTAAAGTAATGATTCACATGTCCCTTGCATTTCTGTTATATGTCTGTTGGCAAATTGTTATTTCTAATACATGGCTTCTTTCACGGACTACATTTTTCCACATTGGTTATGTAATACCACCCGATCCAGTGCTGCTTTGTTTCAAGTGCTACAAATAAAGGAAACATTGAGATACCTGAGAATTTATTAGTTTAAGGCTGCTATCAGGGATGACATTTTTCTTCATGGGAATGTATCGGCGTCAATTCAGCCTTGAAGGTTGTTGTCTTTACATTCAATATAATGCAAAGTATTTGTGTTGAGAAGCTAGTGTGCCACACTATCAGATTGGGGCTCACAAAATGGATATAGTTCTGGTGTGTCTGATTTCAGTCTGATGACTCTAACAAGTATCTTTATTTTCCCACAGCCAAATGGCTCCTCATTTGTTAGGTATCATAAAAACTAGATCAAGTCATTTTTGGCTATTTACTCTCTTTTGATTTTAATTATATGTTTTGCACTTAGGCTTATGTACGTGAACATGTTTTTAATAAAGTATGGGCTTGAAATGCTCTAGAAGCTCTGTCTTCTGTTGATAGAGGGCTTTGCATTTACATGGGTGTGATAATTGTGGTGTGTTTCATGCTGTGCAGATACTCTCTGCACGGGATTATGCGCTTGTACTTGGGATGCCGGGTACTGGCAAGACATCGACGATTGTCCATGCTGTCAAAGCTTTGCTTACTCGTGGAGCATCCATTCTTCTCACTTCGTATACCAACTCTGCTGTGGACAACATTCTTTTGAAGCTCAAACACCAGGTGATGGTCAGGCCTTGAAGTTAAAAGTTTAAGGCTTAGATCAGATTGTTGTCCTTTATCGAGTGGAATTAAAGGGCAACTTTGAGGTTGAAATCTTAATTGTTGAGGCTTCTTGGATGTTTAGCCATCACTGGTGAAACATGAATATTTTACTGACTTTCAGGGAGTCGACTTTGTACGTCTCGGAAGGGCAAGTGCTATACATCCTGAATTGAAAAGTTACATGATTGATGGTGGGCAGTTTTGTCTTATAAACGAGGTTTTATATTTTGCCTTATAACTTCTGACATTAGTTCTACACCTGGTTTTCTAGATTTGAGTACGGTTCAAGATTTGGAAATGCGGATGAGTGCCGTCCATGTTGTTGCCGCAACTTGCTTAGGGGTGCAACATCCATTGCTTACAGATAGGAAATTTGATGTTTGCATTGTTGATGAAGCTGGACAGATAACTTTGCCAGTATGTAAACTTACACTCAAACTGCACATTAGATGACTTTGCTGAATGTAGTAAACGCTTTCCATTGAACCCCTTGAAAATGGTACAGGTGTGTGTTGGTCCCCTGCGATTTGCAAACACATTTGTTCTTGTTGGTGATCATTACCAATTGCCTCCCTTGGTTCGGGTAATGAAACCTAGCCTGGAATGTTCTGTAAAGAGGTCATTCTAACATTTCTCTCATTAAGCTCCATGTTTACGACAAGCAGAATGCAGAGGCTCGAGAGAGGGGCATGGCAGTGAGTTTGTTTAGGAGGCTGTCAGAAGGTCACCCTCAATCTATTGCGGCGCTCCAGTGCCAGGTGATAGTGATCTCTATGTAGGCCATATAATAGAAAGTGAAAATGCAAATTCCAAAATTCAAAAGCTGGTTAACTATGTGCAGTACCGGATGTCTGCTGACATCATGAGATTGTGCAACACTCTAATTTATGGCGATCGTCTACGCTGTGGATCACCGGAAGTTGCAAATGCGCGATTGATATTCCAAGAAACCGATGTTCTTGCTGCTCCGAGCTGGTTGCAAAAGGTATTTTGAGAGATCTCAGCAGTCTATTCGTTGTTCTTTTAGGTAGAATGGGGTACTAATGAGGATAACTTTAGAGGTGCTCATTCTGTCTAGCTTGAATGATTTATTCTGTGTGGCTCTGCTTACAGGCTTTAGATGCTGCAAAATCTGCTGTTTTTGTCAACACAGGTATTTTACCTTGATTTCCGAAGCATTCTGTTGCCTTTGGCAATATATATATTTTAATTTCATGGTATGCTTTTATATCAATCTTAGCGTAATTTGCCCTTTATCTGTCTTAGCAGATATGCTGAATGCTGAAGAACTACCCTCCCGAAGGACCACACACAACATGACTGAAGCTAAAATTGTGATTTTGGTAATCAATTGGGTTCTATGTGTTTCAACGGTTAGTCCGTAGATAAAATGTGTTGTGGATCCCATGTAAGTAGACCTTGATTATGTGTCAGGGCTGGCTAACTCGGTCCTTCTGTTGATAAATATCTTCATAATTGTTATGTGAGTTCATCTTAAACATGCACCAGGCTCTGCTTACTAGTTCTATTGTATGTTATTAGATATTCAAGCATTTACGACAACTGGGGATAGAAGCAAAAGACATTGGTATTATCAGTCCGTACAATTATCAAGTTCAGCATATTCGTCGTTTATTAGCTCATGATGAGCTTACTGCTTTAGAGGTTCACACAATCGATCGCTTCCAGGTGTGCTTGTGGCGTAAGTACGAATACTATTTTGTGCTTTGGATTGGATCTGACTGTTAAGAAAATATTTCCACAGGGGCGTGATAAAGAGTGTGTGTTGGTTTCGTTTGTCAAATCATCAACTCAAGCTAGAAGCTCATCCTCGATTCTTGGCGATTGGCATCGCATCAATGTTGCAATTACTCGAGCCAAAGTAATTATGTTTGCTATGTTTGAGGGTTATGTACGAACTTTCTAAGTATTGTGTTTGAAGTGTATGACTAAGTTGTCTGATGTATATGTTCATGTTCTTCGAGTTTTACAGTAGTACAATTACATGTCCATTATGTTTGCTATGTTTGAGGGTTTGGATGTATAAGCCTTTTAAAAATTGTTATTTGAGGTGTGTGCGCGTGTGGCCTGTATATATGTTGATGTAATTCAAGTCTCATGCTAGCGAGATTACTATGTCCTCTACAATATGTGATCTAATGTAAGTTCTTGAGCTTACTACAAATATTTCTTCTGGTAAAAGTAAGCTTGAATCCTCAAGAAGAGGATTAGT